>NC_056732.1:730406194-730408694 GCF_019279795.1 Protopterus annectens
AGCCATGACAGATATACAGACACTGGATCGTATCACAAACATATCATCCAGCTCAGTCATTCAACAGTATAGGAAATGTATTCCATCATGTAGTTGTATGTGTGTGTTTATGTACAGATATAGATACATACATATATATAGCTATATCAGGAACATCCCATGTGACAACAAAGCATTACAAAGGAATGAAAAGGGAAACACCAGCAATGCCTGTATTATGTAGTGGTGTTGTCCTATGTAATATCAAGACTCCCTCAGACAGACGTGTCATTAATACATGCAAACATTTGTACATTGGCTAAATATATCACTCTGTGCATTTTATTTACATTAACACAACAGTTCCTGTCCAATCATTATGTAAGAATAGTACTCTTGCAAGATGCTGTGTGCGACATCATCATCATGAAAAAGGTAAATGGGGTAACCATAGAGGGACCGATAGTGTTGTGTGTACAATGGGGTCGTCTGCATCATGTGTACCTGGAACCTTTAAGAGTCATGTGCATACCAGGATTGTGTGCCTGTGAGACAGGGGTGAGGACAACTGGAGTATGTTGTGATGCATATTAAAAGGGTTACATGTGTCCAGTGGACACGTGTGTGAAATGGACAGCTATGTATGGGGCAAATGTTGTTCTAGGAATGGATTGGCCTTTTGTTTCCGTAGGGTGAGAGTGGGATGTGGGGGAAGGAGAGTAGGTATGCTCGTGGAGGATAGGTTGGGTAGGATGACAGACAAGACAGCATACAGGGTCGGTGTATGACACATGTGGGGGGATACACCTTGGACGGGAAGGGATGTTCGGCAGTCACAAGCCCATGAGCCTCCAGATGGGAACAGTGGGATGGAGGTCCCCAGCCATGGGCAGCCACCACTGCACCAAAACAGCTGCAAAGGTGGCAGTGCTGGGGGCTGTCTAGGAGGGGCAGGCTCACCTTGTAAATGTGACACTCTGCCCTCAAGCTGGCAGATCTGGCCTCAAAACCCCTTATTGAGCCCCATACACACCATGTCCGGGACTGTATGACAGCGGACATGTTCCTGTCTGGACCTGCTCCCAGGGGGGACAAGCCCCATCCTCAGTGGCGGTTCCACTAGAAGGTGGTGCAGAGCCAACAGAGGTGGAGGTCCAAGGCTGGGCCCCAGATGTGCTGGCGCCGGGTGCCATGGCCAGCTGAAGTGGGACAGGAGGTTCTGCCAGGACCTCCAAACCCATACAGCCTATGGTGTTGCTGTTTTAACACAGATATGGCTTAGTAATAGTCAGCAGCATTCAGGATTACTTATAACAGTATGCATAGATATGACCATCAACCCAACACAACAGATGGTATACATTTGCAGAGGGAGCACAATGCATGCATATATACTGTATGACATCTGAACAAAGTGTAGAAGACTTGTGACTGCAGCTATGAACAGTGGCCCATTATTGCCATGTCATTGAGAACCCCAGACAGTGCCTGTCATACCACTGTTTCATGTGACATATGTCCAATCATGGATGCAATGGCAGTAATTCATCACTATCACCATGTACTGACTGCAATCTTCAAACTATGCTCCTGCAGTTCACAGATGTATGTTCAGTGAGTAACACAGGAAACAAATGGTTCCACACTGACCAGTCCACAGACGGCCCTACAGATGGGGGTTCCCTCACAAACAGAGCACTGTCTTGTCAGTTTTAAAACATGCATAATAGCCATTACCACACACAACTTGTTAAACTGGCAGTAGTCTCAATGAAGCATAGCTACACTTACATGCTGTAGTCATGTCTGGCACATCACCCTCCTGTCTTTAGGCTATTTTCCACTGTGTATGTTGTTTGAAGAACATCCAGATATCATCTGTGATGCCATTTACCAAACACCAGATCCAGGTACCACTCACAGCAACTGTCATGGGCAAACACCAACATGATGTTCCTAGATATTGTACAGTGTTTCCATGTGATTGGCTATGGGAACATCATCACAGCTGTTCCACATGCAATCAGCTAGAGGACTGAAATAGGTGCAGAGGCCATCACCTGATCATGACCATCACTTACAAAACACAAGCTGCTGCTGAGCAGGTGTACAACTCCACATCCACCAGAGAGTGTGTGGGAGGGACAGACAGAGGCAAAGTACATCAGAGAAGGGCTTGGAGACTAAAACCTAAGCATCATCTGTCACACACCTACCAGTACAGGGGTTCAAACCCCTGACTGACTAGTCATTACTATTACAAGTGCATGTAGTTACTCAATGTGCCACAAAGCTGACATGTTGGTGTGCTGTAAGAACATATATGTCTGTTGGTGAGCGACATCTGCAACAGAGATATAGTAGACATACATTAGGTGTAGCACACATGGTTGTCCACATGAATGGATGTCATTGTCAACACAACCACACTCTCTAATGGACTCACACTGACACACTTTGCCAGGCCCACAAATACACTTCCTAACTATTTAGTTTGCCACACTGCAGTAATGCACAGGTA
>NC_056732.1:730413694-730431194 GCF_019279795.1 Protopterus annectens
TATAACTCAAATCCAGACATGTGGGCCATAACAGTGGTATGGACCATTCCAGGTGGTGGTGTACATATATTCATAAAGGTTATTCACATGTAAAGACCACTACTCCAACATAACGCATCACAGATGAGTCAGGTACAGGTGACAGTGGCAAATGCTGCATTCTAGGTTGTATCCTCATATATATCCACCACCTTGTCCCCAGACTACTAACATATATCCATATATGGTATGACATAGTATGGTAGACCACCAGATAACCCTCAATTGGTGGACTGTACCTAGGCCTACATCAATTTATTTTTATTTATTTATTTCAGTTTGATTACCGGGGAAGTCCACTGGGCCAAGAAGAACCCATTTTCAGTGGAGGCCCGGGGAGAAAAGCTCCAAAGGCAGTACAAAGGAATATAATGCATGAGAAGAATACAAAAGAATGTCCACACAGCAAGAATACATAGTAAGATCACTGCAAACGCAAATTTACAATAGAATGTACACACAGCAAAAAATACAGAGAAGAACACAGCAAATGCTAAAAAAACAACAAAATTTTTTTTTTTTTTTTTTTTTTTTTTTTTTGTGAACAAAAGTTGCAAAGTACCCATATACAGACACAGCTGCATAATGTGTTATGCAATGCAATAATACCACTGTTTGTAACCAGCTCAGTTGTACACATACCAGGGTCCCTCGGATGTTGTCAGCATTAACATGGTCGACTATTGCTGTACACCAGTAAATAACACCCTCATGGTTGGATATGACCTAACTGTACCTGCTCTGGATATGTACATCCCACACTCATCATAAATGACATTACCATAGCTTTCATTATCCTTTCTACATACAGGTAGCTACAGTCATTACACACATGCACATGGCAGATAGCATGCTAATAGTACATAAGGTTTGATATCTTTGTTAACAGAGGTAATATTCCCTCTCTACTGGTCACCCATGACACCTATCATATCATACAACACCCCATGTGGCATGTATGTCATTAGACATGTCCACCTAATGCAATGCCTACAAGCACACCCAAATAACAGGATCATAAGACCTACACAAGGCCTGTATTGACAGACTCAGGGAAATCCAACTCTGCTCTGTATGTTCCTGTGTAGTCACAGGTGATATGTTCATGACATGTACAGCCATGTGTGGCCACAGCTCCTACATATACACCATGTCAACAATTGCAAGCCATGCATGCTGTGTGCTGTGTGGACATTAGCCTTAGTACCACAATAGCCAGTACATGCTGGGGTGAGATGTTTACAATCCACAGACCTCTCGCATGCTTGAATGAGTGTACTGCCTAGCTCTAACAGAGCCCATTGCTGGCACTCTTCCAGTAAACATGAGGTGTGTGTGGCAAATATGATGTGCTCCCTGTTGACCATTACAGTCCCCTGGCTTCACCATGGCACTGTCAAGTAACAGTTTGTAGGAGCATGACATGGAATAATGGTGTGTGTGTCTCGCTGATATGTGCTGTTGTCATATATGTACATTTTGCTACTCGATGAAGGTGGTGGTGTCCTACCAGTACATGAATACAATATCCATTATGGTGTAATGCTCGCCTATGTTTCACACATGGCGTGGGGAAGGTGTGTAATGTATCCTCTTGACCTGCTAATGCACTTACTGATGTAGACCGCATATGTGTACATGTATTGATGTTTGTGTTGATTCCATGTGTGTGCAGTGTCTGATGTCTGAAGGTGACTGCTGTCTTAGTACATCATGCTGTTGCAATACAGCCTCAACATTGCCAACTGTATATGGTGATATGCTCTAAGTACAGTACGCCGTACATGAGGTATGGACAGATGTTTGGACATGACTACTAAGTGGTGGGGCTTCTTTGCAGATGAATGATTACTGAGGACAGCTCACTGGTGTGTTACAACCATTCCAACAATAACCTGTGTAACTGCTAAGGTCAGGTTTTGTTAACTGAAGTGGAAGACAGACAAAGTAGAATGCTGTAAGGGTGACACTGAAGGCAAACCTCATGACACCTGTAACTGTAATACCTCCCCTGTGCATATATTGTGCATATATCAGCACAGCTGGCAAAGGAAAGAGTCAGTAAGCTTTGTACCGGATGCGATAGTGCTGTACTTCTGTAATACCTATCATGAGATAGGCAGGTGTTTGATTCACAGTACTGGCACGTGTGGGTGTGTGTCCATATATGTCACGTATGGTTGGGAATACATTCCACATGTTTTCACTCTCCTGAACACTGTTGTTGACACCAGTACAGAGTGAAGTATAGGAAGAAAGGCATTGGCAGGTGGATGAACATCACACATGTAAAGTGTCTGTATGTGTGTGACATAGGTGTATATCTTTGTGAATGCCACAGAGTGTGTGTGTGTGTGTGTGTGTGTGTGTGTGTGTGTGTGTGTGTGTGTGTGTGTGTGTGTGTGTGTGTGCGTGTGTGTGTGTATGGCTGTCTCGTCCCTGGAGTGTGGCTGTATTTTACCATAGTGAAATGTTAATGCCCCCTCCCCCATCCACTCAATGCAATCTAGCATCCCTGTTGATATCATCAATTGTAGACGGGCATTCTAACCGCCTGTTAATATGTACACCCTGGGGTGTGACCTGTTTTACATAGCCTACTGATGGACCCCCCTCCCCACATACACTCACTGCACTGTAGTATCCCTGTCGATGTCCTCGATCTTAGGCCATTCCGACTACATGTACATGTGTAATCTCTGTGGTGCGTCTTGTAATTGCATAGTACTATAATGATGATATGCACATAGGCAGGGGTTCTCATCCGAACACTGGCAACTGTGTGTGTGTGTGTGTGTGTGTGTGTGTGTGTGTGTGTGTGTGTGTGTGTGTGTGTGTGTGTGTGTGTGTGTCAGAGTGTGTGTTACTGTGTCTGTGAATCCCTGAGTCTGTGAGTGTGTCTGTGTTTGCATGCTGTCATGGCAATGGGTATTACTGCTTCCCAATGAGAAGCCACTATTTCCACTGGCCTTTACCCTTGTCATCCATCATACCACTCTTTTACCTCCTCCCCACTTCAGGTAACTATACCTGTGATGTCACCCACTATGGATGTGACAGCTCTGAACACAGTAGCTTACTACACAGCTATCATGCTCTTGGATCATTAGAACAGTAAACATAATTGAAACATGGGAGAATATAACTGTGATATGGAAGCTACAAAGTGCATGCAGGTATTGTCATACTGACCTGTGGGTAGTCAACATGTACATATGGGACACTAACCACAAACACCGACATCCCCCGGCACATGCAACTACACCTAAAAGAGGAAGGCAGAACGTCAAGATCAACATGCTGTTAGTGTTGTTACACATGATACATACTGTCAAATGTACAAAATGCATTCTAACACTGTAATACATGGTATGTCTGCTGCCTGTCAACACTAGTCAACAGTATTAATCTACAATTGTCTACCTAGTATGTTCACCCTGTGCATCAGACCATATGAGCATGTCCCTGCACCGATGGTGTGGATGATAGGGATGTGGCACAGGCATCATCATATGCACAGGGTGATAATGTTTGCCAGAGGCCTAGGCTGCACTATTGGATGACATCATGTGTGTGTGTTAGGGCCTGGGATATCACTTAGTGTGTGTGGATGTTATGTGTGTGTGTGTTGAGGTGCCCTACATTTGTTTCTGGTGTGTGTGTGTGCATGCACACAGGTCTGACATGTGGCTGGCCTACACAGGGGTATTATTGACAGCTGCAGACTGTACAAGGCAGGTTTCACAGTTCACGGTGTCCAGCCACGGCCACGTGACCTGTGCCTGCCAGGGTTGTACGGGCACTACCAGGCAGAGGTCCAGACTGGGTATTGTCTGATGACACATGTCCACTGGAATCGTGTCCCTGTTGGGACCATCCAGGACCACATGCATATGGCCTGCTGTGTCCTGGTGTGGACTGCACAGCACCAGCTACACTGCTGCTGCTACTGCCACTATGGGAGCGGGCATGTGCAGTAGCATGTTCATGTAGACCTTCAACAGATGATGTAGCTGACCTACGTCCATGTGCCCGACACCTCACTCCCACCAGATGTTCCAGCACAGACATTCCACACTCGAGGATTGACATGCCACGGTCAAGGACATCCACCATGTCACCCAATCGTCTATCCAAAACATCTGCAAGATGATGGTGAGCATTTGCAAGTGCCTGGATGTTGTCAGTTAATGAATGGAGAGCAGCCCTCTGAAGCCTCAGACCTTCTCTGTTGTGCCATTCAGTACGTGCCTGTGCCTCCATTACAGCCCGAAACATGTGTCTGGTGACTCCAGCTGATGTGCTTTGTCTGGCAGGGGCATGTTGGCCAGTGGTCCTCCTACGAGCAGCGCTGGGCACATGCCTGTGTGGGACATCACCAGTCAGTTGGCTGGGATCATGGTGTGCAGGCACACCTTCCATAGTCTCCACACTTCCCTGTTCCATGCTACCACCTGCCAACTGTCCTTCCTCTATGGCCAGTGGTGATGGGATATGTGTAGGCAGGGGAACTGTGTGTGAGGATGAGGGGGAGACAGGTGGAATGGCAACCAATGGCACAGATTCAGCCCCTGACAACCCTGCCTGTGCCTCAATCATACTATCATCATCACTGCTAGAGTCTGTGGGGACACTAACATCAGGTGGACTGCCAAAGGGCAATGCACATACATTAACACCTGTGAGGGGAAGACAAGAACTGTGCATTACAAGTTATACCAGACACACACAGACACAGACACACACAGACAGACATAGACACACACAGACAGACACACACACACACACACACACACACACACACACACACACACACATGCTACATGCAGGTGATATGGCAGATGGCATTCAGCTTAGACAATTATAGTTTCAGCTTAGACAATTATAGTGGTAGTTATCATACATCCCTGAGTTGCACACAACAGCATGCATGTGTTATAGCAGACGGCATGCACCTTACACAATTATAGTAGTGGTTAGCACACATACCTGTATTGCACCATTTGTGTTAGTAGTCTATGCCCCATACCTGCAATACAATGCATGCACTTTGCACCATTGCACCGCACTGCCATGGTGTGTGCAACATACACCACATGTTAACAAACCATTACTGACCTTTGTACATCTGCCACTGATGCTTTGTGTTGGCCACAGCCCCTATGTGTGAGGACATGAGCAGTAGGGTATGGCGACTGCATACTATGTTTGCCTGAGCCCTAGCTTGCATATCTCCCCCAAAGCATGTCTGTTAAACATTATTCCGCCTACCCCTGAGCTGAGTCTAGACATTGTGCATGTGGCTATACACACATGTTTGACAGGCTGTCCCTACTTTGCAATGGTGCCACAGACCAGCACAGGTTTACAGTACACTGGCCTGCTGTGTGGCGTATGACCTTGCCAATCACATGTAGTATGACATGTCTTCTGCTGACGTGTTGAATGACATGCATACATGTATAACACAATGGTGTCCTTTCCAATCTACAGTACGGTAATGGTGTCCCAATGCAGGGACGTGTTATACTAACATGGGCCTTCAGCCGATGCAATGTTGTCTGGCCACCCTACAAATATGCAGGGACATACTGCACATTGAGCTGATGTGCATAGCCATTGCAGGGCATCATGTGGCTTCACAATTGCTATACAGTGTGAGCTATTGACACAGTTCATAGCCATGACTATGTTCACATACAGTACATATCTAATGTGGAATATGACCCACGTCACTGAGGTGTATACACACTAAACCCTAATGTGGAATGTGTGACACAGGTCACAGAAGGGTATACGGATGGCATCCCTGCACATCTGCAACCATATTACTGATGCCTGGCAACTATGCCCACACATGGCTAACTTAGCAGTACTCTATGTCCCACATACCATCTGTGTACCTCACACACATCAGGAGCAGGCATGACAGTGATGTCTGATACCAGCAAGATGAATGTACTGTATCTGTGGCCTGATGTGGTTGTATGTGTATGTTGTGCAACACATGTATGTATTTGGATACTGTATAGGTGAATGCTTTCATGTCGTGACATACTCAAGATGTTCAAGACATGTTATGTGGTGGTTTCATGTTATGTCTACACAAGCTGTGCACAGGCCTGTATAATGTTTGGTGTTTCACATCTGCAATATCACCATTACACAAAGGCCATAGTTGTATTGTGTTGAGCCAATGTACAACAGGGTGTACACACATGTACATCACTTCTACTGTGTGTGTTGCTTCATGTATCTGGCCATCCTCCATGGCCATTTGTACACATGTTCTGTCCAATGGTTGTGATGGCCATCTTATTTCACATGTCAGTGTTATCCCATATGACATACACCCATAGATGTCATATGCTCCACTGAGGACAGGGTTGTGCAGACAAAGGGTGGTATGTATGGGATGTGAGGCATGTTTTGCAGGATAGTTGAGCAGTGTTGCAGTCAGCCTACTACATGTCATGGACATGTCAGATCGCACATAACATTGTGTGACATGCATAGCAAGAGTATAATCCACAAGGGTGTATCCTGTGGGCTGGTCATACTCCAGCTCCAACACCTTTAGAGTATGTGTACACATATGTTCTCTGTACAGTACTGTTTGTATTCCCAACATGTGTAATGCTGATATGTAGTACCTGTCCCTATAGTGAAACACACCTCCACCATTGTATTCATTGTTGTCCACACATCTGGCAATGACAGTTTGGAAGGTTTAGTGTAGGTGTTTCATATAGTATTCAATTTTTTCACATGGATAAACACTGTGATGCATTGCAGGTCTGACCAGTGTCCATTAACAGGACCACCATACATTATGTGTACATGTGTTATGGCAGAAAGCATGCAATTAATATCTTCTGTGCATTATCAAGCCTCATAAATAATAACAATCTCACCAGACACAGGCTGCTGTCACTGCAAAATGCCAGAGGTACCTAAACAGGAGTGTCACAGGAGTAAGATCATTATCCACACCTGTGTGATAGCTACAGGGTGCAATGTCCATGTTAGCACATAAGCCAGTACAATACACTATACTATGGAGTATGCACATCTGTGCATACATAGAGTAGCAGACTATAGTATGTGGCATGTGTGCATACATGCCTTGCATATGATGTTACATTACATATTGTACAGTAACACATGTAACTATGTGAAATATAGTTGTGTTATATGTGCAGTAGTGACTTACCAGGCAACTCCAGGCTTGGTGGTTGGTAGACACTCACCTCCACAATACCAGCTAAAGCTTGTGAATGGAGGCCTGCAGGTGTCCCCAGGTTGGCCAGTAGCTCCTCAGTATGTGTGAGTGGGGGCTGGTTGAGTGGCCCCCCACCTGTTGCACCTTGTTCCCTGGTGATTGCATTAGCACACTGTTTCACCCATCTTATGAGGTCAGTGCAGTGTAGGTGCACCTGCTGATAGGTGCAATTGTGACCGCCAACATTATTTACCCTCCTGCAGAGTTCCTCCCACAGGGCATCCTGCTGCTGTGCATCCTGTGGCACATGGCTAAAGAGTGTTGTAGAGTTGTTGAGGAGATATGGGACAAGGACCTCATCCTCCAAGCGGCTGTACGCCGGCAGGCTGCTACATGGCATACCTGGAAGACATAATGATGGAGACAGGTCACCGTAACTCACAGAGACGTACAGAAGTACAGCTGAACATACATGCATATCACATTTATTAAGATTACAAATACATATTTGCAAATCTACATGACACTAACACCACTGACATGTATAAGTCACACACATTTGACACTTACTTGTGATGTGATGTTATCACCATATATGTGTGTGTCATGTGATGACATTGCTCATACACCATGTGGATGTTGTCTTGACGTGGGCATGTCTGTTTGCCTGTACTGGTGTCTTTACCTATCAGCACATGCCTGGATGTGTTCACATTAATGCAATCAACCTTAATGCTGTGTATATGTCACATACATAGTCATACATAGCCATTAGGGACATGACCTGTGACCCTGCAGACTTGCATGCATGCATGTGTTTTGCCATATACATCTACATGGCACTGCACAGCTGTGTAGCATCCTGCCATGTATTGCCTGTGTTGCACATGTGTAACACATGGAACAATAGCTAGCCTGATGGTATTTGCAGGGTTGGATATCAACTATAGCATGTATGGTCATAGTGATCTAGTAGGCTATATGCCCTGGGCCATTTATGAGCCTAGGCAGACAGGTTATTTAACTGTAGGCAACAGACAGGTAAGTTTCAGTAGCCAGTTCAAGCAGTGCCACAGAACTGATCCACAGGGTTACTGATATATTTGTCATGCGGTCATCACACCATGTCACAGAGAGGGGCGATGTGCAGCTTTGCTGGACAGGGATGCATAGTATGGCAAGAGTATGTTAAGTGTATGGGACAGAGATCTGTCAGGCATGTTGTGATTCTTGTACTAGAAAGGTGGATGTCCATGAAGTATGTGTTTATTTAGGATCAGGATGTGTTAAGTGTAGCATGTCCAACACCTCCGGGTTGGACATGACTTTATTTAGGGTAGGCTGCATGCTACATAGTACAGCTAGGGATTGGGAAGGGCAGTGTAGGCCATCTACACATGGGCAATAACCCTTAAAGGAAATATGGGATCTATTATGGGTCACATGGGTGTTGAGTATGGCTGAGCAATTATCTCTATATTCCTGGATGGCACCCTGTCATGATTAAGAGTGGCACATACAACTACCTGTCTGGTGTGGTGAAGTAACTATCAAAGGAAAGAGTACTGTTCAGCTGCATCCCATACACACAGTTGCCATTATGTTGACCGCTGCCTAGGTGGTAGTTCATGGGTACAGGGTATGTACTTAGCAAATGCAATACTTAGCTGTCAGATTGTGGCCATACGTCACACACCACACATCTGACACACTAAGGCCCTTCTGTATGTTGAACGCAGCACACATTGAGTCAACTATTGCTCCTAGTTCACAGTCATTTGCAAACATCAATAGGCTGATGCCTTCTGTGTTAGTCTGTGTGGTATAGATAACAAAGAGGGGGAGTACCAGGAATGAACCCTGTATTACTGTGGCTGGCACTGGTTTGATGTGCGTGTATTAGTCAGACACCTTCTGTAGTGTTGGTTCTGCCAGCAGTCCAGTTGCCAAACACTCTTGTGACATAGGAATATACACCTAGTTTACTGAGTGTAGCTGGAACACAGTATGGGTGATGGTGTCCTACAACCTGGCAAGGTCATGATATGCAGTGGGAATCAACCCTATTGTCATCTACATCTGTACCGAGTACATCAAATATGTTGATCATGGTTCATGGCCTTACAGACCAGACTCAGCAGGGTAGTTGTGCACTATTTCCCATTATCAATGGTGTCTTTCCCTTTGTGGGGTGTGATAACTGTTGCTGTGCACCATTCGGTGTGTACACAGCCTGACTTGGAGCTATGATTGAACATGATGTGTATGTGGATAGCTGAATGTTCTTACATTTGTGTAGGATACACCCTGGGATGTTGACAGGTCCCATAAAAGCTGTATGTATGGCTTTAGAGAGTGCAGCTTGTACCTGCATAGTTGTTATTACAGGGTCCTGTAGTGTACATGGATATATTACTAAGTGTACCTGTTGGGGGGGAGGTGGGAGTGGGTTTAGGTTCTCCAAGACCCTATCTGGATGAACAGGTGCTATTTCTGTAGGTGCAGTACTTCCCATGCCATAGTGCTGTGCAGCATGGCAGGTCTTGTTGTTGCCATTATGATTAATGACACAGCTATAGAATGCTCTGTGCTTGGCCTCATAATATGTGGCTGATTAGTTTCACAGTAGCTTTGTGTGGTTTTATATGGTGTATTTGCATCTTACTGAGGCTGACCAGGGATCACCTACACTCATGTGTGTTCACTCTTGCAACAGTTACTACCTTCTGTGGTACAGTTTAAAGCATGGTACCACCAGTTTGCCTTCTTGTTTGTGTTGGGTTGAATCCTGGTTCTGTTTCAATGGCACAATCACTGCACATATGTGACTGCTTAAGGTTCATTTGTGTAGGATTCAGCATTTGCACATGCATTGTCCATCTGCATGGGTGCCATGACAGTCACCACTCTGCTCTTAGAAAACATAACATTGGCATTGGAGACTAACTATGTGTAGCATACTGTTAGCCCTGTTTGTGTGACTACTGTGATCCAGGTCAGTGAGGTCGATGGAATCCAACATGCATTGAGCACAGGTGTTGGTACATGAGGAGTTTTCCCAGTTCATAATGGAATAGTTGAGAGTAGCCATTATTATGGTTCTGTTTCAGACCTAATCTTCCCCATTACAGCACATTATAACAGTTGGGAAATCCGCGGCCTGGTGGGTGATCTGTCTCAAGGTGCAATTTGAATTCCACTTTGGCACAAAGGTAATTGCTCAGGATAATGCATCTGAAGTTATGCAAGTGCAACTAGCGTGGGGTTGTACTGGTGGGTGATCTGTCACAAGGTGCAATTTGAATTCCACTTTGGCACAAAGGTAGTTGCTCAGCATAATGTATCTGAAGTTATGCAAGTGCAACTAGCGTGGGGGTGTACATATCCTTCAGGAATATGGACACACCTTCGGCCCGTGTGTTCCAATAAAGGATAATGGGCAAGAGGTGAGGTATGTGTTATAACATGGTCATGCAGGTGTGCTCTGGAGTATTGAAATATGTCTCAACCACTGCACAGATATGTTCTCCATGTTAGGGATTGACATATGTGTGTCCGTATAGTGTTTATGACATGTATCATTGTGTATCGAGACCTGCAGTTTATTGCTTGGCTGTCCCTGTAACAGCAGTGGACCTTCACTTGAACTGTGCATGATGAAGGCACTATAGGGGAAGCAAGAGCCCTAGGCAGTATCCAGATTCCCAAGGGTGACAGGTGCAGGCCCTGTCTGGCAAAGCATCATGGTTTGTCAGCCATGTTATCCCAGGCAGATAGATACTGGATACCCTTTGACTTGCACCACTACACAAGACAATTGTGGAATACAATACTTTTATCCATGTACTGCAGTATCATTCTGGCCAATGGCAGAATTCTACCCAGACCTTGGGGCATACCTGCATGGGCTACAAGACCTGACAGTTCTTACATGTGTTTCCATGCAGTCCAGGCTACTGCATCACAGGTCCTGCACAACAACATGGAATATGCCAGAGCCATGTGTATAGTTCAAAAGGTGGTCTGAGTGTATGGGTATGTGGCTAATCATGGCAAACAGGCAGCTGACAGTATGTATGCCCTCGTATAGGTTGGTGTGTAACATAGTGCTAGAGTTTGCATTCACAAATGAGTACTGTTGGGCATGTTTTCTGCACGTGTTCTGAGGTGTGGCACAATTATGCAAACTATGTCATACAGTTTGTGTATTTTGATGTCTGTCTCTTCCAGCTTGGGGGGGGTCACTTGTTTGGCCAGATACTTAGAAGCGTCTGTGAATGTGTGTGATTTCTGATAGTGTGTGTGGGTGTCCTTACTGTGTTCTGGTAAGGGTATGTGTTGGTTGTGTTGATGAGCTGCATGTGTAAACCTACACCTCATGACTGTCCAGTCCAGTCATGGCTGTAGACTGGGTTGCCTTCCAGCTTACCCCTGTAGCTGCATCCTAAACAATGTGTGGTGCGTGGTGTTAGGTGGGTTTGGCAGTGAACATGGCATAGAGATTACATTCCCCAGGATGGCCACATACACAAAAGCGACATTAGTAAACACCAGTAGTTGACTAGTGGACATGCCTGTATGAGCATTCAGTACTACAAGTACCAAGTACTGTATTTAGTTTACGTATTGCTTATGAAGATGTTTTAGACAGTGATGCTCACATGTAAATATCTGTGTTATGGATGTGACAACATTGGCTATTACGGAAAAATTGTAGCTACCTTTAGCAGCAATCCTCCTCTGAGGAGCACATCACATCCTGTTAGTTGATTACAGATGATGCAAGTGTCTACAGGTCTGTTTCCTTCTCTGGGTATATACTCACATATCCACCAGGACCATGAGCTCTGTTGGGCACAGATACCCACTGTCCAAACAGAGTCATGTATCAATAGACTCTGATGCCACTATCAACATGATCAGAATATAATCAGATAGTGTAAGCCATCACCTATGGGCAGCAGTCTCCTACATCTTACACGCCTACTGCAGATGTTACACTGACGTTAAAGATGATATGCAACCTGTTTCATTACCAGTGCTGTGCACTACGTTACATACAGTATGTGCAAGCGGCTGTTAGGTTGGCAATGAGAGGTTGGGCTACACAAACCTGGTAGTTCAATCAGTGTGTTTCTACTTTCAATATCCACTCTATGTAGGTGTGCACATAGCTATTTGGCCCAGCCCTGTAACAAGGGTCACTACACATTTGCATAACATGTACACATGCACAGCTGTTATTGCTTGCAAACGATACTAGAGAGGACCAGCCCTGAACAAGGGTCACTACACATTTGCATAACATGTACACATGCACATCTCTTATTGCTTACAAATGATACAAGAGAGGTCCAGCCCTGTAACATGGGTCACTATACATTTGCATAACATGTACACATGCACAGCTGTTATTGCTTGCAAATGATACTAGAGAGGTCTAGCCCTGTAACAAGGGTCACTTCTTCTTCTTTCAGCTGCTCCCATCAAGGGTCGCCACAGCAGATCAACTGTTTCCATTTCTTCCTGTCCTCTGCATCTTGCTCTGTCACACTAACCACCTGCATGTCCTCTCTCACCACATCCATAAAACTTATCTTAGGCCTTCCTCTTTTCCTGTTACCTGGCAACTTCATCCTTAGCATCTTTTTCCCAATATACTCTGCATCCCTCCTCAGCACATGTCCAAACCAACGTAATCTTGCCTCTCTGACTTTGTCTCCAAACCTTCCAACCTGGGCTGACCCTCTAATATACTTATTCCTAATCCTGTCCATCCTCATCACACCCAGTGCAAATCTTAACATCTTCAACTCTGCCACATCAAGCTCTGACTCCTGCCTTTTTGTCAATGCCACCGTCTCCAACCCATATAACATAGCTGGTCTCACTACCCTCTTGTAGACCTTCCCTTTCATTCTTACTGGTACTCGTCTGTCACAAATCACTCCTGACAATCTTCTCCACCCACTCCATCCTGCCTATACTCTCTTCTTCACCTCTCTTCCACACTCACCATTACGCTGAACTGTTGATCTGAAGTACTTAAACTCATCCACCTTTGCCACCTCTACTCCTTGCATCCTCACCATTCCTCTATCCTCTCTCTCATTCACACACATATATTCTGTCTTAGTCTTGCTGACCTTCATTCCTCTTCTCTCTAGAGCGTATCTCCACCTCTCCAGGGTCTCCTCCACCTGTTCCCTACTCTCACTACAAATCACAATGTCATCTGCAAACATCATAGTCCACGGGGACTCCTGTCTGATCTCGTCTGTCAACCTGTCCATCACCATTACAAATAAGAAAGGGCTCAGAGTTATACCTTGATGTAATCCCACTTCCACCTTAAACGCATCCGTCACTCCCACCGCAGACCTCACCACTGTCACACTACCCTCATACATATCCTGTACCACTCTTACGTACTTCACTGACACTCCCGACTTCCTCATACAATACCACAACTCCTCTCTAGGCACCCTGTCATATGCTTTCTCTAAATCCACAAAGACACAATGCAACTCCTTCTAACATTCTCTGTACTTCTTCATCAACACTCTCAAAACAAACATCGCATCTGTAGTGCTCTTTCCTTTTATGAAACCATACTGCTGATCACTAATCATCACCTCCCTTCTTAACCTAGCTTCCACGACTCTTTCCCATAACTTCATGCTGTGACTGATCAATTTAATCCCTCTGTAGTTACTACAGCTCTGCACATCACCCTTATTCTTAAAAATTGGTACCAAAACACTTTCTCCATTCCTCAGACATCCTCTCACTTTCCATGATTTCATTAAACAATCTAGTTAAAAACTCCACTGCCATTTCACCTAAACACCTCCATGCTTCCACAGGTATGTCATCTGGACCAACAGCCTCTCCATTCTTCATCCTCTTCATAGCTATCCTTACTTCCTCCTTGCTAATCCACTGCACTTCATGATTCACTATCTGCACATCATCCAACCTTCTCTCCCTCTCATTCTCTTCATTCATCAGCCCCTCAAAGTACTCTTTCCATCTGCTCAACACACTCTCCTCGCTTGTGAGTATGTTTCCTTCATTATCCTTTCTCACTCTTACCTGCTGCACATCTTTACTAGCTTGGTCCCTCTGTCTAGCCAATCAGTACAGGTCCTTTTCTCTCTCCTTAGTGTTCAACCTTCTATACAACTCATCACATGCCTTATCCTTAGCCTTTGCCACCTCTCTCTTTGCCATGCACCTCATCTCCTTATACTCTTGTCTACTTTCTTCATCTCTCTGACAATCCCACTTCTTCTTCACCAACCTCTTTCTCTGTATACTCTCCTGTACTTCTTCATTCCACCACCAGGTCTCCTTGTCCTCCTTCCTCTTTCCAGATGTCACACCAAGCACCTTTCTAGCCATCTCTCTTACTAGCTCTGCTGTAGTTACCCAGCTATTCGGTAACTCTTCACTGCCACCCAGTGCCTGTCTTAACTCTTCCCTGAACATCACCTCACAATTACCATTTGTCAATTTCCACCATTTGATCCTTGGTGCTGCCCTCACACTCATCCTCCTCTTCTTGATCACCAGTGTCATCCTACAAACCACCATCCTATGCTGCCTAACTACACTTTCCTCTGCCACCACTTTACAGTCTCCAATCTCCTTCAGACTGGCCCTTCTACATAAGATATAATCCACATGTGTGCATCTTCCTCCACTTTTGTATGTCACCCTATGCTTCTCCCTCTTGTTAAAATACGTATTCAACACAGCCATGTCCATCCTTTTTGCAAAATCCACTACCATCTGACCTTCTGCATTCCTTTGCTTAACACCATACCTACCCATCACTTCCTCATCCCCTCTGTTCCCTTCACCAACATACCCATTGAAATCTGCTCCAATCACCAGTCTCTCAGCCTTGGGTACAGTCATCACCACTTCATCCAACTCACTCCAAAATTTTTCTTTCTCATCCATTGCACACCCAACTTGTGGAGCATATGCACAAACAACATTTATCATTACACCATCAATTTCCAGCTTCATAAACATCACTCTATCCAACACTCTTTTCACCTCCAAAACACTCTTAGCATACTGTTCCTTCAGGATAATGCCTACACAATTTCTCCTCCCATCCACACCATGATAAAACAATTTGAACCCACCTCCGATACACCTAGCCTTGCTCCCCTTCCATCTGGTCTCTTGCACACACAATATACCAACCTTCCTTCAGTCCATCATATCAGCTAGCTCTCTCCCTATACCAGTCATACTGCCAACATTCAAAGTTCCAACCCTCACTATCACAGTCCTAGCCTTTACCTGCCTTCATCCATGCCTTCCACCTCTTCTCCTCCTTTGGCCAACAGTAGCCCAATTTCTGCCAGCACCCTGTTGGCCAACAGTACAGGTGGTGGTCGTTGTTAACCCGGACCTCGACCAATCCAGTATGTATATGTGTACTTTTGTCTGCATGTATGATTTGGCAAAATTTTATGCCGGATGCCCTTCCTGACGCAACCCTCCCCATTTATCCGGGCTTGGGACCGGCACAAAGAAATGCACTGGCTTGTGCATCCCCAGTGGCTGGGTCAATGCACATTTGCATAACATGTACACATGCACAGCTGTTATTGCTTGCAAATGATACTAGAGAGGACCAGCCCTGTAACAAGGTTCACTACACATTTGCATAACATGTACACATGCACAGCTGTTATTGCTTGCAAACGATACTAGAGAGGACCATCCCTGTAACAAGGGTCACTACACATTTGCATAACATGTACACATGCACAGCTGTTATTGCTTGCAAACGATACTAGAGAGGTGGATATTACATATGTTATGTGCATGGATAGTTACCTGGCTCTTCCAATTATCTTTGCTATCAAGCTGCTAAACTGTCAGATGAATACAAATGATATGTATCCTGTTATTGAGTATTGTAATTGCCAATAGACATAACTATGCATAACATAACAGAACTGCTATGTAGAATAGAATACAGATCTGCCTAAAATACTGTACATTACACAGTTATTGGCACAATATCCCACAATGCACACCATATTTGCACGGTAAGCCCACCTTTAACATGTTCATCTTACTTATACACCCATACATATGTCGACTGTTACAATATATCGACATATACTATCCACTGTTATAGCACATACTTGTTGGACCAATCCTGACACTGACAGTGGCTGGAAGAGAATTGGTGGGTTCCAAGCCCATATCATCCCTTGTGGTGTATGCGGAGTTTGCTGTGTGACCTACAGCAGTACACAGATAGAATACTACAAGCATTACTACTGCCCAACAATACATCACTACAAGATAGCTATTTCCACTATATGCATTGATTACACTGTAATTCTTACAGAACAGGTACTAAATACACAGACATACTACATGTTATACATACCTTTTTAGTAATCTGAGGTGTTATTGACTAGTATAATACTCATTTTTGGTTCGTCTTTCAGTGTTTTATACTGTCCTACAGGTAGATACAGATGGTTTGAATGTGTGACAAGGCAACCTTTTATAGTTACAGATCAGTAACATGTGCTATCCCGATAATAAATTGGTGTTCCTAAGTAGCTAATTACATGCACATCAACTGTGCTGCTACCGCCTTAGCCAATACCATGGCAACGGTGGAGTATAACTGAGTACTCCACTTGGGCATTGTCCCTTTGCCTTACTTGTGAGGAAGACAGCGTGAAACTGTTGTTTGGAATCTATTACAACAGCTGTATGGAGACGAACAGTTATATATTGTGTGTAATGCCTAGAGGATCTGGTCTAAATGTGAGTACTGCTGTTATATTTCTGAACATTGCTACTTCTGCAGGGTTTGTCTGTACCTAATACTTCTGCATATGTTTCAGTCTGGCCAGGTTCTTTGACCAGCTCAAGGCTGCATAGCTATGCATATAATGTTAGGGGGTTTACAGTGTGCTTACCAGACATATTTAGTTTGGTGTTACTATGTATCATACTGTGCTGATAATCAGTACTCGGTAACACTTCCTAGTGTACGAACCTTTCAACCCTCTGAAACGGGATTAGTTCATACAAACCCTGTTATATCAGCAGCTGTTCAATTG
Source organism: Protopterus annectens (assembly GCF_019279795.1). Taxonomy (NCBI): domain Eukaryota; kingdom Metazoa; phylum Chordata; order Ceratodontiformes; family Protopteridae; genus Protopterus; species Protopterus annectens. The sequence continues at coordinate 730,431,071 of NC_056732.1, forward strand.
TATAACAGCAACTATTTCACATAGGGCCATGTTAGTGTGTCTGTGTCCAGGTATGTTAAGGTTTCAGCAGATGTTGTACAGTAGTTGAATATTTGGTTATGGTATGACAGTATGTATTGATGTA
>NC_056732.1:730433694-730513694 GCF_019279795.1 Protopterus annectens
TATATATGCAAGCTGTGGTTAAGGTATACTTTTGCAAATGATAAACATCCCTGCCTTTATCGGGATTGTAACCTGGAATGCACAGATACTATGCGGATGCTGTAACCATTACACTGTTGACATTAATGTTGCTTCCACCTATTTCCTATTTAGATGATTTCTATGTGTAAGCTAGGCTAAGCAAAGGGTGTAAGCCCCCAAACTCACTGAGCTTCACATACTCTTGAAATAACAACATATAACAAATGTACTGTGAGACAATACATTACATTCCTAACTACATTAGGCATAGCCCCTCACTGACACACTTCAAGGGAAACCTTGTTGTGTGAATGGGTAACAGAATATACACCCCTGGGATCATGTGTCCCAGAACCATACAGCCAGGGGGTGGGGGAGCCTGTCCAGTTTGATAGCTGCGAAACCTGTTGGGGGAATTGAATGGTGTTAAATTGTCACATTAACATGCCCTCTTTAGATCACTAAGTGCCCCTATCACCCTCCACAACCCCAGTCTTCAACAGCTTCCAACAACTCTGCCTGGAATTGCTTCATTGGCTATGCTTGACAGAGGCTCAGTTACTTCATCAATGGTGCGGGGAAAGCCAACACACTGTAGCTATGTTTCTAATTGCCCTTGGGCAGATAGGTAGTAGGCTATCTGTGAACCTCTAAAGTGCAGGCCATCACAGCCATAATATGTGAATAAACAGACTTTCAGATCACAATATACAGTGAGAAATCACCATGTAGTCAGGAAACAGTTAAGTACAGCAAGAACATACAGAACACTGATACTTAGTCACTCCAAAAGCCTATCTTGGAAGCTAGAAGACTTGAATAAGTTTAAGGCTTTCTATTGCTTACCAGAAGGTTACCTACAGGAGAGATGAAAAACAAGCCCAGATGGGGAACATGCATGCAACGATACCATACCGGCCTATGTGTCAGCCTTAGGCTTTGGAATACTGGTCAAGGCTATTGGCGCCCCCATGGTGCCTTATTTAGGAGAGTCTCAAAGGTGAATACCAGCTCCGTAAACAACACAATAGAAGATTCAGTGAGGGTTATGCTACTCAACACCAGGGGTTGTGATCACAACATGCATGCACTCACAGCACTCCTCAAGATGGACAACATCAACATCTGTGCAGTAACTGAGATCTGTTTTAAGGCTCCTGAGAGCACATCAGCACTACCAGACTACAACCCATACCACACATTTCAGCCACAGAACATGGACTGACACAGACATGGAGGGGCTGTATCCATATTCATCAGGGTACCTACACCTCCAGGTTAGTGGGGCAGCATGATACCTCTGAGATCATCCATGTGCAGCTAACATCAGCCACAACTGCAATGTAAACTTTGGCCTGCTATGGATCACCCTCCATGACCCAGGACCACCACTTCACCTACCTGGAGACAGTGGAGAACATGACAGTTCTAATACACACCCTGGCATTGGTCGATGTCAACTACCATACCATTAACTTGGAAACATACTCCGGTACTCACTTCCAGGCCCAGTGCTTCCTGGAATATATCACCTCATATGCCCTGTATCAGGTGGTAACCTCCCTAACGTGGGCTGGAAACTACTAGAAGTGGTCATCACCAACATGGGCAACAGGTGCACCACAGTGGAGGTTAACTGGTCACTGGTTAGATCTGACCATGAACTATTCACTGTTTCCACACCCAAGCATCTCCCGCACCCACGGATACCACAGTGTATACCTTTCCTACAGCTAAATTTACACTAATAGTGACAGGGGTGGGGGGTTTCACAGCTCCCACACTAAAGGGAAACACTGCTCAAGATACAGACAGATTTACAAATGCAGTCTATAAGCACCGACATGGATGTATGGATTGTCCCATCACTGGTAAACCAAAACTCACTCCTCCTAGACAAGGACACTGATCTGGTGGACCTCTGCAATAAACAGGCTATACTACAGAAGTAGGACAGTGTTCCAGACAAACAGTAAATTCCACGAAGGGCAGACATCCATGACCACTATTAGTATGATACGTAGGTCCCTCATGACATCATCCAAGGCCAACATCAGCAGGAGAATACGCAAGGATTCAAAAGATAACCACAAAGCCTTCTTTGGCTATGTCAAGGATCTGCGTGGTAACACACAGATTTGCACTGTGCTGGTGAAATATAGCACAAAATATGCTGACCCTACTGATATTGCCAACATCCTTGCAGATACATTCAGTGCATACTTCACCCCCTAAAGAGCCCACAACACTACCCGAAAGGTACAGCATCCCACACATCAGAGACACACAGGTGGAAATGGTCCTCTTTAACAGCAGAACACAGCATCAGTGGAGGCAGATGTTGTCCCAGACTGCATCTTGCAAACTGTACAAGACAACCTGACCCCCCACCTAATTAAGCTTTCCTACCTCAGCCTCTCCACAGGCTACATGCCCATACAATGGCACATGGCAGCGGTTATTCCACTCCATCAAGGTGGAATCACATCTGACTATGGTAACTACCACCCCATAAGCCTGACTAGCCTGGTCTGCAATGGTATGGTTGGCATCCTCGTGGCACTCATTAATAAAGACATTGGTAACCTCCGAACATGTGACCCAACCCAGGTCAGCTTAGATGAGTGCAGTTCATGCCTACTGAACCTGTTTGATGTCTTACATACAGTCACCAAGACATTAGATGATGGGGGAGGTGGTTCACACATACTACCTGGACCTCGCCAAGGCTTTTGACACCATGCCCCACTCAGGTATTATTGGTAAACACACAAGCCTGTACATACACCCATACATCACAGGTTGGGTTGCCAACGGGCTTACACACAGAACCCACATAGTACGACTAGCGGTCTCCAGGTCCAACTCTTAACCAGTCATGACTGGTGTCCCACGGAACTCAGTCCTGGGAGCCCTACTGTTTGGCATATAATGTCTCAGAGGTACAGGCAAACAAAGGTGGACTACTGCAGACCATGTCTGGCAATGACTGCAAACTGGGAGTCATGACTTGATAGTCCAGCTGACACAGACATCCCTCAAGGGGCCTCACAGAGAACGTCACAGGGTGTCAACATCATGGCCTCCAGCCAAACTAACTTCATGGTCATTCCATTGTGGAATTGGCACCCACATATTAACACATAAGTGGTAGCCACTTTAATATAGATGAGGTAATGGGGTATCTGGGGACTAAGGTAGATAGTGATCTCCCCTTTGACAATCATATCTCCACAGTAGTTAGGACATCCTTCTATGTAGGCCATCTGATTACTAAAGGATTCCCATCTAGACATACTGGGGTTATAGTGCCCTTTTACTCATCACTCATCAGTCCCATCATAAGGTATAATAACCCATGTGGGATGTACCTCAGAAGACACTTCCAACAGCTGGGAGGTCCACAAATGTATCTCACCAAGGGGAATACTGGCCTCCAACATATGGCCTATGCAGCCAGACTGAATAAACTCCTGCTTTACTCAGTGGCATCTCATTTACCCAGAGATGATCTCTGCTGGCCAACACAGCCATGTCAAACTCAGGCTTGATGGATATGCTCCACCTATGGGAATCCATGTCAAAGTGAGCCACACACTGTAGTGAGCTGAACCTTGCCACAACAATAACTGGAAGATGCTGGAGGGACAGCTTCCTGTCACAGACACTCCCCATACTTTGGAACAACATCCCTAACTACATTATACAGAGCCCCTCACTAACACTCTGCAAGAGAAACCTTGGAGAGTAGATGGGGAACGGTAGATGCACCCCAGGGATCCCGCCATTGGCTCTGCTCCACAGAGGGACACTTAATGAATCAATGGGGTGGCAAAAGCTGACACATTTTGGCTGAGCTTATGAATGGCCTCGGGCAGTTGGCCAAGTACCTACCTGTGAATCTAAACATACAGTATCTGCATATGCTGAAAGCTTAATTTACTGTTAAGGTGTTGACTTACCTTGTGCCAATGGCAGATGTGTGTGCAATAGTTGAGGGCTGCCTATGTTGGATGCACACAGTTGACTGCCTATACATGACAATTTACAGGTAGTCTTGTGTGTGTGTGTGTGTGTGTGTGTGTGTGTGTGTGTGTGTGTGTGTGTGTGTGTGTGTGTGTGTGTGTGTGTGTGTGTGTGTGTGTGTGTGTGTGCCATCCATTTTTACTGTGTGTGCAGGTGGAGAAAGGTGCCAGTCCCTAGGTGCCTACACTGTCAGTGTGTGCTATACATTCCCTCTTTGCCAAGGCATGAGCATACTGGGCATGCCTCCGTCTGCCTACTGGGGCTGGCTCAGGGTGTTCGTGGTCTGAGTACCTCTGTGCCTGTGGGGCCCTTGGCAATGGTGGTGGGCTGTGAGGGCCTTCACTATTCTGTCCCTGCTGCAGCTCTTTCCACAGGACCATATTGTGTAGCATGGCACACACTATGAAGATGTGGGCACATGTGCCTGGAGAGTACTGCAAGGCTCCACCAGATATGTCCAAACAATGGAACCGTGATTTCAGCATCCCAAACACATGCTCTATGATGATTCTGGTTTGTGCTTGTGCCTCATTATGGCGTTCCTGCATGGGTGTGTGTGCATTTCTGATGGGAGTCATCATCCACGGTTCCAGTGCATAGCCAGCATCCCCCACCAGGTGGCCATTTGGGATGTCCCCCCTGGCAAATAACTGATACAGCTGTGAGGCATGCCAGATGTGGGAGCCGTGATAGCTTCCAGGGCTGCTAGGACACACATCCATGATAATGTCCTGGACATTGCACACAACCTGGCAGTTGATGGAGGGGTATCCCTTGCGATTTATGTAGTGCCTATTCACCGGGTGGTGACTTAATGTCTATGTGCTTGCAGTCTATTGCACCCAGTACCTCCGGGTATTCTGCCACATGGTGGAAGAGAAGCATATTGCTGGCCAACTCTTCCTGCATTTGGGGGAAGTATCATTGGCATGTGGTAACATGGCATCCAGGAACTGGTGTAGTACCCTGGATGCTGATGCCTGTGAGATCCCCATGATATCCCCAGTTGGTCTTTGAAAGTTACCTGTAGCTAGTATTCTCAGGCTTACACATACCTTTGTATCCACTGGGATGGGTTCCCTCTGTTTGTTCTGGCTCTGAGGCGTGGCTGGCACAGCTTCACAAGCTGCTGTAGGATGTCCCTGTCCACCCTGTAATGCTCTACTATCTCCAGATCATGTAGCCTCTGGTAGGTTACCCTGGGTCTGAACGCTCTCCTCCTCCTCTGGTGCCTGAGGTGGTCATGTGCATCATCCTCCACAACACCTTCAGTCTCCAACACATGCTCATGGATCAAAGCTATGGCAGCCCCTAACATGTACATAATAAAAGTTTCCCGTCTGTATACACCACTGGTGCAGAGTGTATGGGAATAAATAAATGTGTGTGAGGTGCTTTCACACTTTATAGTATTGTGCTATGGATGCTGCTGATGTCAGTGGGTGTGTATGAGCTATTCCAGCTGCAGTGTGTCTTAATTATGGGTTTTGCAATGAGTACTGCAAGTGTGGGGCCTTTTCTGTGGAGATCTACTTGCCTGCCTTGATTAATCTGTTGCCCTTTAATTCACTTTTAGACCTGGATCCCCTCCCATTATCAGGCATGCACCCACCTGCCATCTTTCTTGTTTTGTACTTTCCCTACCCAGTCATGGCAAAATGTGCCTTGTAGCTGATATACTGCAAATCGGCTTTGTTCTGCTTTGACATTTTACTGTTTTCTTTGCAGTACAGCCCCTCCCCTTTCCTGTTCTGAAGGTAGCTGCTTGCAGCTTTGTTAGCTGTTGTCAATGGCCCACTGTAGGCTCCTAGGTGTGAATTAGTCATTTGTACTCCAATTTCACTGCTGCAGCATTTCCTTATTTCTTTCCTATATCCTTCCTGTTTCAGCTGCAATGTGCGCCACGCATACCCATTTACCGGGTTTACACTCATTTTCATCTCCGTTTACATGCATACTCAGTTACCTTGTGTACTCTCAGCTACGCATAGCTATGGCTAATTTGACACACCCCTATCCTGCAGCTTTGCCTAGCTAGGGGCAAACCGGTTTAGCAATGCTCCAATGTGCTTACAGCAATGGCGACACACCCCTCTCTTGATGTCATCTTTATCTCAAGGGCACACCTCGGTGTTATAACGCTACGCAGTGAGGTGCATCCTTACACCAGTGGGGAATCTGCATGGCATTGCCTACTAATTCCTAGCTACTGTGCAAAACACTGTCACTGCCCCTTAGCAACCCTTGCGCCATAGTATGGTGTAGCATACCTGCCATTGACTATTATGGGGAAATCATGATATGTGTTTCATTGCGGTTTTATTCTATATTTTTATATATTCCTTGCGATCCCCTTTGCGCACCGCTGCCCTGCGCTTCCACATCACGATAGTGTGACTATATGTATTAAATGTCAATTTTATATTTTGTACATGTTTTTTTATGCCAATGGCTATATATTTTGCCATTGGCACATATTAACAATATAATACATGTGTTTGGTCGGCTGTCATGGCTCCGATTTTATGTTTGCAAAAATGTAAACCGTTTTCTGTGGTTTACATTTCTGCATGCTTACACTGCGCCTGCACCACTTCCTGAATCACTACATACCTTCATTTGCATGCTACACTGCTGCACATGGGGTAATTAGCGTAAAAGGCTCGGGAGTTGTGCGGGCGTAGCGTACACAGGTAGTGCATGTGGAAACAGCTTGGACCTGAAACGCTCAGCAGCCATATTTGGTGTTAGAACACCAACGCTACGCCTGTACCTGGTGCAAGTTTCATGAATCCCGGGGTATCTTTATTAATATGTATAAAAGCACTTACCTCCTTTGGGGATATGTCCAACGATGCAATTAAATTATCCCAAATGGCATCCCTCTCAATTTCTTTCTCTTCCTTACTGAATATTCTTAGTAAGAAATTCTTCCTTGTCACATCAGCCTTCTTCTCTTCTTTCCTTTATCCTTCTTTCACTGTCTGTGCATATGAGCTTCCTCTCTCTTGTAATTTCTTCCACCTCTTCCTCATGTATTCTGCCCATAATTTCCCCCCACAATACATCTTTATCGTTTTCTGGTTCACTTTGGACTGTAAGTTAATTTAAATACACATCCCACAACCCTCTTAACTGGAAGGTTGTAATAATAGATCCCAACTGCGACTCTCTTTCTTCTGTGAACAACTCTTCTTGAAGCAAAATTTCCAAATCTTGTAACAGCTCAACATCATTCTCCTGACTTGTTTGTCCTCTCTCGCACTGAATCTCCACTCCTTCACATTCCTCTTCTTCTGTTGCCACTTCTTTTCACAAAGGATAGACTTCCTTTGCATTCGTATTTATCTTTAACATAACTCACTCATCAATGCTCTCAACTGCCTTCTCTGAACTCTTCATGCTCAACGTACTGTTTCCTGCTTCTCTGAGCCACCTATGTGCCAGGACCTGAAGCAGGAAGCCCCACAACAAACAGTATCCATGCTCAAAAAGCATAGGGGAAGTTCCCTGATGACCTTGCCAAATTCACCTAGTCAACATGAATACTACCTTCGGTGTCCCCTGAAAAGATGACATTAGCCTAGTGACTGTAGCTCAGTCAACAAAGTGCAAATAAATTATTTACAGGCTTACTTTCAGAAGAAGTAGCAATTCTACAAGAAGCTAAAAGAAAAACTTTGAACTTGAAAAGTCTTAGATATTAAAATATAAAACGTTCTTTCACTGATGTCAGAAAGACTGCCTGGATATGGATCAAGTAGCTATGACTGTATTAATGTCAGAAAGAATGCCTGGATATGGATCAAGTAGCTATGACTGTATTAATGTCTGAAAGAATGCCTGGATATGGACCAAGTAACTATGACTGTATTAATGTCAGAAAGACTGCCTGGATATGGATCAAGTACCTATGATGGTATTATCGAGATCCTTGCTGCAGTTGCTACACCAGAATTTGCATTGTTCTTCTAGAACAGTCAGTGCTTCAGCTTTACCAGCATATTTGCCATGGGGAACCTTCTTCAGCTTCTTTACTAGTTATTAAATTGATTTTGAGAGGTAATGTGCATCTTAAATGTCCTAAAAAGTGCTAGTTCTCTGGGATATGAACTTTGTTTTTCAAAGAGTAGACAATCTCCTTTGAGCTCACATAGCTAGTGCCCATGAATTTACCAACTTGCAAAGCTGTTTTTTTGAAGGTTGCTACTTCCTCAAGACAGCAATCAGAGTTAAAGGAACTGAAGTGTTTCTCTCTTTATAGAATGTTTCACAATGATAGAATAACACTTGCTACTTATCCAGCCTTCATGCCTGTAGTTACGCTATAAACTGCCTTGAGAAAAATGATCCAGCTTCCTTCTTGTTTACAATAAGCCAGGAATCTCTTGGAAGGCCCATTACAGCCCATTTCACCAGAGAAGTTGTGGCCTCAGCAGCATTCTTCAAATGAGTCTCTTTGTGGAAGCTTAGTGAGGTAGGCATGTAGTCTTCTATCTAAACTTTGAAAATATGTTGTAAGTAAGGTTTTGCAAAAACAGCCGCTTACCGAATGATATATGGACCTTTACCTAGTTGTAGGTGAATGGCTCAATACTCTATCCAAAAGCTAGACCTTGCAGGGACAGGAACTGATGAAAGCATATAATGCAGCTCTATAAAAACTCACCAATTTTAATATTAATTAATTAATTAATTAATTAATTGATTGATTGATTGATTGATTGATTTTTTATTTATTTATATATACAAGGGCAAGCATAAATGCAATGTTGTTTTTGTTGTGTCTTTCGGCTTAGGGGTCGCCACAGCGGAACTCTGGTCCGCTAATGTTTGGTAGTGGATTTTTACATGCTGAGTTACCAGCCCTGACGCGAAGGCACGCCCATTCATGCATGCCTCCACACAGAAGATGCTCTAGCTGAGAATCGAACGCGACAACGTCTTGCTGTGAGGCGACAATGCTACCGCAGCACCACTACCACATAAATGCAATACAAGGATAATTTAAGTATGCTTTGGGGAGGAGAAAGATAACCAGACTATCTGAAGAAAACCAACACAAACAATGGATAATATGTATACTCATTGCAAACAGTGAACAGAAGTCAGAATGAACCACAAATCTTGGGTCAGTAGGCAGAAACCTTAATCATTGAAATACTATGCTACCATAGCTGTAGATAACCATTTCAATTCTTGTATGTTTGAATTACTCATGATTGTTCTTTTCTATCATTATCACCTTCTTGTAAGCTTTACCTACACTACTTTCCTCTTGATACACAACTTATTTTTCCCACCGTTCCTACTTCTTCTAGCATGCCCATCTCCTGCCCTGTTTATAGTGGGATTTCACCCAGTACCCTCATACTTTCACTTCATTCTCTATTTTGTCATCTGGTACCATCCTGTAAATATTCATATGTTTACACTTTTATATCACTTGTTAAAACTGTTATTTTTGCTCTTACATGTTGTGAATATTTGTACTTCAGCTATTCATTTTGTGCATATATTGATGGTGCTTGTCTCAGTTATTTCTGCCTTTTGGCTAGGGCTGTGTCTGGAGAGGGGCCATGGACCAGCTCACTTACCCAATAAACAAATCTAATAAAAATTCAGACAGATAGACAGACAAATACATAAGGTAGCCCTAAGCCTTTCTTCTATAAAAGACTTTCAGGTACGTATATAGTCAACAGTGCTGTTTTTGTATTAACTTTAGCTTTGTGATATCAAGCCCACACTTAAAATATTTTGAGAACATGATTGTAATACTAGTTCTGAGTTCACATCGGTTTCCTCTGGGTGCTCCGATTTCCTCCCACATTCCAAAGATATGCAGCAGGTGGATTGTTCACTCTAAATTGCCATAGGTGTGAGTGTGTGTGTGAGTGTGTGGTGTGGAAGAACACCAGTGGCAGGGCTAGCAACCCAGTGGTGTAAACATTGTGATTGCCATGCTTGAGGTGACACCCCCCCCCCCGATCCCATGTGCAAAAATGAGAAAAAGGGGTTGTGGGTGGATGAACGGTTGTCATGATAGTTGTGTGCCTTTTAGGATAATGTACTCAGGTTTCAGTATATATATCCTCAATCAATGATTTTCTGTAATGTTTTTAAGAGGACCTGGTGCCCTATAACTAGGTCAGTAGCAGTTATGGGGCTGGCCTGCCCTCATACAAGCAAAATCAATGGAAAGTACAATTTGTTGATACAGATGTCACAGTGCAATGCTCAGTTAAGTTATCTGTTTTAGGGGGATAAGTCTATAACACCCTTCACAATAATAATTGCAAAATAATGATTATATTTATATTTCTGTTAAAATTAGTAAAAATGAGTGTGACTACTTTAGTGTTACTGGTAATAGTTTCTGTGAATGTCTTAGGTTACTCAAATAGCTCCATGGGTAACTATAGTAAAAGTTTGCCAATTTATGTGTGGGAAAAGAAGATTATTCAGCCTAAGATGTGCTCTGCCGAGTGGTGGCTGTTGATGGCAATTGTCTGAGGCATAACTAGTCCAGAAGGATATGATGCACAGCGCACACTAATTTCCATTTGTACTTAATTTCTGACAAAGGCCTCCTGTTATTCTGAAGGCATGTGTAACTATAATACCAACATTAGCTCAGTAAATCATATCACATCACTTCTGTGTTCTAGCATTATCAGTTAGAGCATAGCTTTTTTTTTCCTTTCATTTTTTTCTCCCAGTTTTTAGGGCTTACTTAAGTCACTGCAAGAGGCAATAAATGGCCATCAGTAGGTACAGCAGTGGCAGAGACTGACCTGGATAACAGTCTACTGGATTGAGACAGGAGATTTTCCAACTTGTCTTTTGGATAGGTATATTTCTGGATCTTGACAGAAGCAATGACTTTACAGATATGAGTGAGCTAGCCCTCCCCTCAGTCATCAGCTGTCAGGAGGGTCATGGCAACTAGTTGCATGGTCTGGTGAAGGGGCTATGCAGTTGCTGACTACACTTACATTAGGAGATCAAACTCAATGCATCAGTTATATCATGTTTACCCACCTGCAAACTTATCTGACTGTAGTCAGTGTATGGGTAGTGGTGACCCTCTAACCCTAACAATCACATCAGTGACACTAATTGTTTGTTTCAGCTTCTACATGCACTAAATCTAGTTTATACCGATGTATTTCTCTACCCTCTCGCTCTCTTTATCTCCCCTCCTGTTCAGCTCATCTCACCCTGCCTTTACTAGCCATTTGTCTCATACTTCCCTTACTTATCCTCATGTTCAGACATTATTTAACCGTTGATGAAATGCATTACCTTTTCCTTCTGGAGTTATTTCCAAATAGCCCGCAACCTGTTTATTCAATTTTTATGCTGTTAATTCTGTTTTGCTGTCTATAGCAATATAAATATATGTTTAAGTATTTTCTTGCAACATTGTTTTTTTGATGCTCTGTACTCACAAATGGCATGCTTGTGTTTGATATGAGTATTTATTTTTATGTATAACTGTGCCACTCATATTCGAGTATCATGATGCGACCATACCCATCAACTGTACAGATTTTCGCAGAATGTCCAAATTTTTGCCTCCTATTTTTGGTGCGTTCCTCTTAAAATCTGTACTTTTCTGGCAAATAGCTGAGGATTGAAGTCATGAAATAATGATAAACATTTGAGTTTAAGACTCCACATCCTTCAGAAAATTCATGCTAATGCAAAATCTATTATTCTCGCTTTGTCCAAAATTTTTGCTCTAAGAGCTTGAGAGATATGGATGCGACTGAAAAGTTGAATGGCCTGGCACTCAACTGGTTAACAAATTAAGATTGAGTACACAGCAACAGGTTCTCTGTTCGATCCTCGACTGGAGCGCCTTCTGTGTGGAGTCTGCATGTCCTCCCCGTGGTTGAGTGACGTCTAAAGACATGCAGGTAGGTGTATGCGTGAATGGGTGTGCCTTCTTTGAAGGTTGGGCGTCAGGCTGGCAACTCATCACTGTAAAAATCCATTGCCAATCATTAGTGGACTGGAATTCCGCTGTGATGACCCCTAAAGCCGAAAGACAAACAACTGCTGCAAAAATATAGAAGTCATATACTGCCACCTGCTGGTGACCTACCAAATATTAAGTCTGAATTGATTTGTATATCTACTGCTAAAGTGAGTTCCTCCCACAGCTCTGGTTCACTTGCGTAACCTTCTAGTCAGTATAATAGGTACTTGCTCTTTTTACTTATTTCTAAACAACATCTAAATGATTTCCCTAACATCTGATAATTTGGCATAGAAATGTAACATTTCAGTTTCTTATTTAAAACAGTATCTAAATGATGACTGTGGAATATTGTATACCCTGCTGAAATTGTCACATCTGTCAGCTAACATAGATGCCACCATAATGCCCGGAGCATTAGTAGTAGCCGTGAAAATTCCCTAATATAAATAGTTATCATCATTTCATAATTCTGCACAATAGTAAAGGTTACTATATGTCATTTACTGCAACTTTATTGGCACTAAAGCATTACTTGACAAAGGCAAAGATATACAGGACCAAAAAAAGCATCTGTGTTCCTTTATGCCCCAGCCTCAAGTGTAGCACTCTCACTGCCAAGCAGTTTGTATTCTAAGGATTTCATAACCAATATCTATGCATCACGCACATGGCACTGAATGGTTCATATGCCTATTATCAACCGTGTGCCAGAGCTTGAATCTAATCAGCTTATTAATGGACACCCTTCCCTTGGTACAACAGTCATGGAATACTGCTATAAGCAATTACACGTGCTGTTATCAACGGGGTAAGATATGTGACAATGACAACATGCAACAGATGACAAATAGATGTGTGCATTGCAGCAATAAAGAACATTTGCCATGTTTTCATGTCTTTTCACAGTAGAGACAGGTACTGTCCTACATAAAAAAGGGAAGGTGATAACCCTTTCTTGGGCTGTGGTTAATCCAAAATGACAAGACTTGGAAAATGGAAGTGTAACTGAAGTCACCTGTTATATTTCAGATCCTTCCAAACCAATATGATTTCTGCACCCTAATTAAATTTTGTGTTCACCATGCCACTTCACCTTTCAAACACCATAAGCACATTTCACTATTTCTTTAGATAGCATCATACAAAGAGAATGATGAAAATATGGTTTACAAGTACTGAAATCTACTTAAGTTAATAGTATACATTTACTTTTGCCATCATGCACTTATACCTCAGGTAGCCCCCACCTCTTTATCAGTGTTTGCTAACTCTTCCCTCCTAGAACTTCATGGATGCAGCTAATTACGAAAGGCAAAACATTTGTTACATCTAAACAACTGAGTACCTGTCCCACACCCCAGTACAAACAGTATTTGACAGAACTTTCAAAATGCAAGGGAATGTTAAGATTGTCATTTCTGAATGAGCAGTAAAGTGATGTTATTGGCTTAAAAGGTCTTATGGGGTAAATCAAAACTTACAATTTTTAAATAGGAAAGATAACCTGCTTGCCCTGTGCATTTTTTTTATTTTTTTAATCAGATTTACCACCATGTACGATGTTATTTAATTCTACTAATCACTCCATTGCTTCCCACTGCTCATGCATGTTTTCCTTTGTGATAATGTATGTTGTACATTTGTCAATTTGTACTAAAAATGCCAAATGTCAGCTTGTATTTAAAAAATCTCTGTTTCATTAGTTCTCTCTTTCACATGTAAATATGCATGGTGAAAAAAATATTTCATCCAATTGTAGCCCAAGCCTAGTATTATGAAAAGTTAACTGTGAGTTTGTTCACTTAATGACTGACAAATCACTGCAAAAGACAGTTGAATAGACATAGATGCAATCCAGTATTATAGCACAGGGATATACTGACACCTAGTGGTTGAGATTCAGAACAATAATTCATGAGTTTTACAGAGACTCACAACCCCATTTTCTCATATTTTTTCTATTTGTGCTTATTAGAGTAAAAGCTTACCCCCACCCCCAACAAATGCCATAACTGTTGAATTACCACCAACAGTATTACTGTTCCATTCCCTGAGTGCATTTTATTTCTAGATTTGTGAATCTTAACTTTGATGCTGTTAGCACAGTTCTCTATAAATTTGCTGGAAATTTAGAAATGCTGAGACACAAAATATGTACACATTACATTCAAAACACTAATACTGGTATACACTCTCATGTTTCCCTCAGTGGCATTATTTCAGATACACAGTAGAATTATACCCTTATTGTACCCCACAGTTCATACTTTAAGCAAGCAACACCTCCTTAATCCCTCTCTATATCAACATCTGTACTTCTAGTCTCAAGTCACTTTTCTCAAACCTTAGCTGGTAGATAACATTCTTCTGCTGTCTGGTGGCAATTAAGGCAAGTGTTCATAACTAACTACATTATTTTTTTAACTGTCAAATTAACTCTCTGACTAACTTACTTTCCACAATACTTCCTAACCAAATCTCACCCTCCCAGCCTTTGTTAGCATCTAAGGCACCTCCATATCCCTTTGCTTACCACAGTATAAACATGTAAACCTCTGCTTCCTTAACCTGTCTAGACCTTTGCAGACATTAAAACATCTCCTCAAAATACTCCCCCCTAACTTCAATGTTTTGAAGTACTCAGTGTCATTAAACCTCCCGACATTTTATTGGCCATATTCTCTCACCATCTCCTACAAACTCCACGAGTATTCTCTCTTTTTCACTGTCTCTCCTCTAAATTTCTTATGACTCACCTTTCCCTGTGTTTTGAAAAAGTTTAATTTACACTTTTCACCTACTAGCTTCCTTCCCTCCACCAGCACTGCAACTAACTGCTTACCATCATCATCTGTAAACTAACATATATCTACAACACTCTCCCAGAAGTAGATACTTTCAATTATTTCACCACTCTGTCTCTCTGTTACCTCCATCTCTTCATGTCTCACTGTTTCTTTGGCACCCTCCTTCTCAAAACACTGTCTTTTTTCTTTCTCAGCCTCACGGCCACATTCGCTCAGTTCATCAACACAAGCCCTTCTCATCAGTCCTATGGCACCTCCCCTTGTGATTAGGTGATATTGAATTAAACCCATCAACATGACTTTTGTCTCCTCCTGAAAACACGGCCACATTCACTCAATTCACCAACAAAAGCCCTTCTCATCAGTCCTATGGCACCTCCCCTTGTGATTAGGTGATATTGAATTAAGCCCATCAATATGACTTTTGTCTCCTGAAAACACGGCCACATTCGCTCAATTCACCAACAAAAGCCCTTCTCATCAGTCCTATGGCACCTTCCCTTGTGATTAGGTGATATTGAATTAAACCCATCAATATGATTTTTGTCTCCTCCTGAAAACATGGCCACATTTGCTCAGTTCACCAACAAAAGCCCTTCTCATCAGTCCTATGGCACCTCCTCTTATGATTAGGTGATATTGAATTAAACCCATCAGTATGACTTTTGTCTCCTCCTGAAAACACGGCCATATTCACTCAGTTCACCAACAAAAGCCCTTCTCATCAGTCCTATGGCACCTCCCCTTGTGATTAGGTGATATTGAATTAAGCCCATCAATATGACTTTTGTCTCCTGAAAACACGGCCACATTCGCTCAATTCACCAACAAAAGCCCTTCTCATCAGTCCTATGGCACCTTCCCTTGTGATTAGGTGATATTGAATTAAACCCATCAATATGATTTTTGTCTCCTCCTGAAAACATGGCCACATTTGCTCAGTTCACCAACAAAAGCCCTTCTCATCAGTCCTATGGCACCTCCTCTTATGATTAGGTGATATTGAATTAAACCCATCAGTATGACTTTTGTCTTCTCCTGAAAACATGGCCATATTCACTCAGTTCACCAACAAAAGCCCTTCTCATCAGTCCTATGGCACCTCCTCTTATGATTAGGTGATATTGAATTAAACCCATCAGTATGACTTTTGTCTTCTCCTGAAAACACGGCCATATTCACTCAGTTCACCAACAAAAGCCCTTCTCATCAGTCCTATGGCACCTCCTCTTATGATTAGGTGATATTGAATTAAACCCATCAGTATGACTTTTGTCTTCTCCTGAAAACACGGCCATATTCACTCAGTTCACCAACAAAAGCCCTTCTCATCAGTCCTTTGGCACCTCCCCTTGTGATTAGGTGATATTGAATTAAACCCATCAGTATGACTTTTGTCTTCTCCTGAAAACACGGCCATATTCACTCAGTTCACCAACAAAAGCCCTTCTCATCAGTCCTATGGCACCTTCCCTTGTGATTAGGTGATATTGAATTAAGCCCATCAATATGACTTTTGTCTCCTGAAAACACGGCCACATTCGCTCAATTCACCAACAAAAGCCCTTCTCATCAGTCCTATGGCACCTTCCCTTGTGATTAGGTGATATTGAATTAAACCCATCAATATGACTTTTGTCTCCTGAAAACACGGCCACATTCGCTCAATTCACCAACAAAAGCCCTTCTCATCAGTCCTATGGCACCTCCCCTTGTGATTAGGTGATATTGAATTAAACCCAGTTCCTTCCACCTACCTGAACTACCACTCTGATATAGGCAGATCTTGCGGCAGTGAAAAAAAAAAAAAAGCATGATTAGAGGACTAAGCTAAATCACCCGTCTTTTCAACCCAAACCATCTGGGAAGAAGTCAGTAAAGTGTTAGGAAACAAAACACATGCTTACACTCACTCTGTCTTCTCAGCTAAAGATTTTAAAATTGTATTCTCTGCTCCCCATCCTCTTTCTGTTACATATGTCCATCTTTTACATATATCCATCAGGGCATTGTCAGACCCCACTCTGATGGACCTCCTGCATATCCACAAAACAAACAGTACCAGAATTACCCATTCTAAAGACTTAAACTGTGCCTGTAATATAAATAGGACCTGCTGGAGAGATAGGTATGTATCCCAGAGACTACTCCATCTATGGGAACAGGGTCCCCATCCATGTGAAGCAGAGTTCCTCCCTAATCCAATTCAAGTGAAACTTGGACAAGTGGATGAGAAACTGGAAATTCATCCCTGGTTTGGTACCTATGTCTCTAAAGGACAGAGGTGACCTGTAAATGTATCATCTCCCAGGTGCATGCTTACACTTATCAAGGGAATCAGAACTCTTTAGAGATTAGGGATGCATGGCTAGGCTTAAAAAGGCCCTTGTGGTCATTAGCCTAGTTAACACCTCTGAACCTATGAACCTATCACTGACTTTTTCACTGCCCCCTCTCCACCCTTTCCAGCTTAGGAAAATTTTGATTAAACAAACAAAACTTTATCTCAGAGGCCTACCTGATTGCAGCTAACCTGGTTCTAACAGGATCTAACCCTGGTTTCTTCAGATTTGAAAGGGCTAAAACATTCAACTCTTATGACATCATATCCCACTACCAGGGCTCCTTCCCCACCTTGTGGAAAGAAAGACTTATCTTTCCTCTCCCTAAGCCTAACTTACTCACTTGCACTTGTTTTTTTACCCACTTTTTTCCCTACTATCCATTGAAAAACTCATAATCTCCAATCCTCTAAAATATTTAATTCCTACCACATCTTCTCTACTTACTAACATGGCATCACTGCCAGAAGAGGCCAAACTTCCGTTTGACTGACTTAGTCTTCATATGCATGGATAAAGGTTTGATACCTAGCACTCAATTTACTGGCCTCAGCAAACCAAATTTGACTCAGTAACCCCCACCTCCTGCTTAATTTCCTATGTCCTCCCACTTCTCCAGACAAGTATCCTCATGGTTTGCAAGTTACCTAGTTCACTTCAAACATATCCTCACCTAGTCCTCTTTTCTCAAGTGTTCCCAAAGGCTCCATGTTCAGAGCCTGGGTAAGGCACATCCTCTAACCATTCCTCATAGCTCAGGCATAATGTATGGAACATTGGCATGTTGGGTTCTAGGTCTTAGCATGGATAAATCCTGGCAAGTATTGCAAGATAACATTGCAGATGATCAGCCTCTCACCCCCACCCCCCTTCCTATAAGTTCCCAGTTCTCTTCCAGTCCACTGGAACACCACCTGGGAGTAGTACCATATAAGGAGGATTGCACAGCCTCCTTTCCTATGGTTCACATTCCCCTTCCCACTGTGCCAGTGACATTGTCTAAGGGATAGTACCACACATGGAGGTAGATATGTAGAGACAGACATTGTGAACGTTGATGGCCAGCTGTGGCTGAGGACCCAGAAAATATAAAAGGTTGTATGCTAATGTCTCAGACTTTTACCAGCATGTCTCTTCTGACCAAATAAAATCTGTGTTCCAGCAGGGTGTCAAACTCCTCACCTGGCTAGAAGATAAACAACTTGGTTTAAACCAGAACAAATTGAAACATATGCTCTTTTGAACTATTGACAGACTTAAATCCATTTCCCTTCTAACATGCTAGTTTCCAGTAAACAACATACCTCCAAGCTTGTCCATTCATTTAAATACCTATTCCTTATCTTGAAACCACCCTCTTTCTGTCCATTCATGTTAGTCACTTAAAGAACAAATTCCTTCACATCCCCTTTAGATGTATAATACTCTCTCAGTTCCTCATTCCAAAGATAGATCACCCATTAGCCAAAGTATTCTTCAGTTGCAACTGAAGTACTGCCTCCTAATACTTGCCAATTCCTCCAACAAAAAAAACAACCTGCTCTTTAAGTCCTCTCTAACAAAATCTGTCAATTTATCTTGCAACAGAATCTAGGCATCACTGCACAAGTGTCGCTCGTGCCATCTGGTTCACTGTAAAGCAAAGTGGGAACATACTACTATTAATCCTCATTTTCAAATTGATCAACATTAATTCTTGTAAAATACTGGTTAAATGTTGTTTAGTATTCTCTGTACGTTTTTACAATTTTTTTAAGAACTGTCTGAGCCTTTTCTTGGTCCCACACTGTGGCTGAAATGGGTCCCTTGGGATCAATACACTAGCCTAGTACACAAACAAATAATAAAACAAATAACCATTTCTGTGACAGAATAAAGTCCTGCCAGTAGCTAAAATAGGTATCAAAATGTACATTCACGACACCTCTCAAGTTTCCCTGATTTTCAAAGACATCCTTTAGTTTGCCTCTAAAGTTTGCCCCATACCTGATAAAATTTGTAAGTCTGTGACAAAACAGTGAGGGTTAAAGGAATTACATTTACATGATTCTTGTTCATCACAAAATGCATAGTAATATACATCTCTGTATTTGATACAATTTGTAAATGAATACTGCCAATATTTTAAACGTGTTCCTGATTATTGGTCTTTTCCCTGATTATTTTGGGCTTTGTTCCTAATTTTAGAGAAAAGGGTTGAGAACTATTATAATAAGACCAAGGGATAAAAGGAAGGATTAGCAGATAATTAAGTGAAGTTTTTGCACTTTGAATCTCAGCAGAAAAAATACCGAAAGCAGTCTGAGCTTCATATCTGTAACAGAAGGCATGATAATCTTCCATTCATTTAGTGTTTTGACTAATTTAACATATATTAATTTGTTGTGACTCCTAGTCCCAGATAATTCCATGTGTATGCACAATGGCTGTACTCAAGAGAAAAACAAAAAATACACATTAAAGAAATAGGCTGAGATTCAGAAAAAAGTTTACTACTCACAGTAATTGCCCAACACATTGGTCAATTACTGCGAAGATGAGAAAATGTGACTCAGAAACAGCTATGGCCACAAAAAGAAAGTCATTGTTAGAGGCTCATTAGCATGTCTGTGAATTACACAGAGACTCACACTAGCACTGTCAAAATTTACAAGGCTAGTGTTCTTCCTAGCGGCCTATATATTATGTAATGGCACTCTCCTACACCTATACGCAGAGACAGCCATGTGCGCGGGTGCACACACACACACACACACACACACACACACACACACACACACACACACACACACACACACACACACACACACACACTCCCAGACATTCACTCACACAAACGTATCTTCCCATCAGCAAACAAGCCTTCCCACAATTGAACACACACACACACACACACACACACACACACACACACACACACACACACACACACACACACACACACACATCTATCCACATTCTATTCCCTACCTAACCTCCATAGTGTAACCACTCAGACATGCACACACATATTCATGCAACTTCATTCATACCTTTACAGACATGCACACACATCTACAAACACTAACTCTCCTTCTCAGCCTTATGTCTTTGCTGAGCTTACCTGCACCACAGATACTCCCATAGAAGTGAATGGGTGACTGCCATTTTTTTAAGGTAGCACTTCCTCAATAGTAAAATTTTATAGGCCAAATCACTCAACTGAAAAAAATTGGGAGTTACTGACAGTTCCACTGGACAGCACATGATTAATTAGATTAATTAGCATCAGCAACTCCCCAGACAGCTACATTATTATGCAGCTCTGTCTGCGAGACCACCCTCCACACTGAGGCTCCCACAAGGGGAAACCTCAATGGTAGAACAGTCTTAGAATCAGAAAGGCTTACCACCATGGAGAAAACTGCCAAACTAATGCCCCCCCATGTGGTAAGCCTTTTGTATCCCAGCTGTAGTATACTAATGCTGTTATTTTGTTGTCAAACTGATAACGTGACATTTATTGGTTTCTGATTTTTTTCTGCATATCTACTTAACATAAGTGATTCAGTAGCTATATTAATTACGTAATAACAGTGAATCAATATTTTAGTGGTTGCTAATGTTACTGCTTAGCTTTTGATTTACTCAACACATTTTTTTTCTTTATATCTCTACTTCATTTCTGCCTCTTCCAGTTTAAATCTGCAATAAACAGACTGACCATGTATAAGCAATGACCAGACAATAATGGGCTTCACCAGCTCACATAAATTCCAGACTCAAATCATCATCATCATCAGCCCCCTTTTTTCCATTTTTTCTACATGGGGTCAGGGTATCATGTTAACTGTAGCCAACTCTCTCGATTCAGTGCCACACTCCTTTTTCTTAAAGACTCATACCTGACTTTCACAGATCTTCCTTTACACAATCCATCCATCTCTTTGGTGGGCATCCTTGTTTCCTCTTACCTTCTTCCTGTCTGTCCCAAATCTTCTCATCAGATTGTCTTCTGCTTTTCTACACATGTGCCCAAACCACTGTAATCTGTTCTCTTTGATCTTTCCTGCATTTGGAGATTTTTTGGCTTCTGCTCTTATGTCCTCATTTCTTCGTCTGTCCCACAGTGTGCATCCTACCACCCTTCTCAGGCACTTCATTTCTATCACCTCTAGCTTCTTCAACTGTTCTGCCTTTACTGCCCAAGTTTCTGTAACATACAGTAGTACTGGTCATACCACTGTCTTGTACACCTTACTTTTCAGCTTCTTTGGCATTCTTCTGTCATAGACTACACTTGACATTCTATGCCAGTTGGCTGCAGCCCCTCTGTTTCTAGCTTTGACCTCTTCATTCAGACTTACCTTCTCTTCAACCACCCCTCCCAGATACTTGAAGTTGTTTACCCATTCCACTAGCTTCCCTTCTATCTCTGTTCTCAGCTTCCTCTGATTTCCCCAGTTTGCTGCCATTACCACCATCTTATCTGTGCTTAGTTTCATCCCATGTGTTTTCAGTTTTGCATTCCATTCTCCTATCCTTTGCTGACTTTCTCGCTCACTGTCTTCCTGTAATGCCACATCATCTGAATACAGCAACTTTGTTGATCTGCCACCTCCGACCTGTTTTCTAATGTAGTCTATCACCAGTATGAACAGCAGTGGGCTCAGATCTGAATCCTGGTGCACACCCACTCCCACGGGGAACCCCTCTGTGAGCCCAAACACACTGTTCGTACTTGAGTCATTGGGTCCTTGTACATAGTCTACACCAGTTCTACCAATGTTTCTGGGACTTCAAACCACCACAGTACTGCCCAAATCAGATTTCTTGGGACCTTGTCATATGCTTTCCCCAAGTCTAGGAATGCCCAGTTGGACTATCTCCTCACCTCTAGCTTCTTCTCAAGTATCTGTCTCAGTGCAAACATAATGGGTCAATTGTGCTGCATCCTAATCTGAATCTAAACTGCTCATCTCCCATCTTACATTCTACTACTCTGCGTATATGCAAATTCCAGACCCAAACTTAGATATAAAATCAAGAAACATGCTTGTACTCACTGTGCACAGCAAGGTGACAGTACTGAAGTTTGCATTTGATTTGTACCACTGGATTATAGATACTAAAATAATGAAATTCTATTTTCATTAACTGAAATTCCAATAGTTTTACTGGTGATGCTGCCTGTTTCACTAGTTTCCGGTCAACAGAGCGATTCTATTACAATTTTTGTGATTTACACTATCAGAATAAAAACAGATTTTTGTATGTCGTTTTATAAGTAGATTAAAAGCAGAAAAAAAACCAGTACACTAAATAAAAAACTGTCAAAAAAAAAAAAAAAACAATCATGGTGTGTCGAATAAGTGACCTAGTCTAAAATGCCAAATTACCTTAATTTCCTTGTTTTTACCTATATTTAGTACCAGTGTTAGAACTTTAAATGATTCTCTTGGGAAAATGGAAAAAAATGTGGTCCTGGAGGCTGAACTCACCAAAAGATTGCATTTTTTGAATTTAAAGTATAATTAAATTGTAACACACTGGTTGGCAGGAAATATAATGTAAGACTGTATTAAAGTCTGTCAGTCAGTAGAAGAAATGAGCAGTACAAGACACAGCAGGCAGGATTCAGAAAGATCCCATCAATGAGCAGTTAGGAAGTGGGAAAAGGGCCCTTTAATGTGATCGCAAAGCTCAGTGATTCAGAGGCACATTAGCCGTAATGAGGAAAGACCTCATTATTGGCTAAAAAGCATGTCTCTGAATTGCTCAGTGATTAATACAAGTGCTAACAAACACTTTGCTTTGGTAATCACCACCAACAGCACATAATTTCTTTGGCAAAGGCACCCCCCCATTCACTCCCCTGAACACATACACACATTCTAACAAACACATACGCATACATAGACACATCCTCATGCTTCTCAACTCCCCCTGATTAAAAATATCATCTATAATTTTACCTCTTATAATCACCATGTACCTGACATAAATACCTATCCCCTAACTAACTCCCCTACTGCAACAACTCAGATAGGTGCGCGCGTGCACACACACACACACACACACACACACACACACACACACACACACACACACACACACACAATCTTGAGACCAGTCATACTTCTGCATACACTCACATATCTGGCCAGACCATGCACTTATCACTCACCACTATCTGTCCACTAAATGTCCTGCCACTTACCGCTAAAAAATATTCCTACTGAACGTAGTGGGTGAACACAAACTTTAGACTGAGTTAATTAATGCAGCTGGTGGTGTTTTTTATGCAGCTGAGCAGTTTTGTGAATCCCTCGGCTCCATAAACCACTTAATGCAGGCATTGTCTGGGGAGAACTCATGACTTATTATATGGCACACCCTAGAATGCCACATTCACATTTGCAGGAAGCCAGAAGGTCAGCCCATCAAGGTGCTGCACCTCATTGCATAAAAGCATTGTGGTAGGGATGTCTCTGAATTGGAAACATCGCTACCACCATCAGTAAACATAGCTTACCACTATGTGCAAGACTTCTTAGTCTCAGGGAATGTGTGTGAAACCATGAGATAAGTGTTAGACCAGAAGGGCTGAGGTTCACCTTGCAGAAGCAGCTGAAAAAAAAAAATATATATATATATATATATATATATATATAGAGAGAGAGAGAGAGAGAGAGATAACTAAAGTCACATTATTATGCTTAAGAACATAGATAGACATATTCTTTGTACTTAGGTGAGTACATTTTTTCTTGAGCATTTCAGAAACTATGTGACTTAGTGAGACCAGGCTATGCCTACAGGTATGTAACAGAATGCCTGTAATATAGATTTGTGTAGAACTTGCTCAGAATAAGCTTGTGCATTTAATTATATTTATAGCTGTAGGGTCAGCAGTTGAAAATGATGTATACATTTGCAGAGGGAGCATTTGGAGAGTTAATACACTTTCTAAATATGAGTTTTACTGGGACATAAATATGAAGCAGCGAGTACAAAACCAAATTTTCTGATCCACTTCTGATTGTGACAAGTAATCTTTGAATGGTAATAATGCATTATGACATGACCATGGTCACCATGGATTTAGGACTGTGCACAAGCTAAAATAAAAACATTCTGATTATTTTTAATGCAAAAATTAGGACATAAGTACCAGGCAAGTGATTAAAAACACCAACTGATATTGCCAACATCCTGGCAGATAGGTTCAGTGCAAACTTCACCCCCAAAGGGCCCATCACCATACTGGAAGAATGCAAAGCCCCTGTAATCATGACTGCGCAAGTAAAGACCGCACTCTCCAAAGCCAAAAACACAGCGTCCATGGGACCTGACAACATCCCAGGCTGCATTCTGCACGAACTACAGAATGAACTGGCACCCCACCTAAGTACCATGTTCAATCATAGCCTCACTTCAGGCTTTGTGCCTACTGAATGGCGCACCACCAGGGACCCTGGAAACTATGACCCCATTAGCCTAACGAGCCTGGTCTGCAAGGCCATGGAACGTATCATCTTGAATCTTGTAGACAAGGACATAGGTAACCTAATAAAAACACTCCCAGAGCCACTACATCTGAAAGTATTTTTTTATAAAAAATCTGAGCAAATAGAGGAACTAAATTTTTGTGATGTTGATTCTTTACTAGAATTATCTGTTCATGAATGTGAATTGTTTGATATTTTTGCCAGAGTTAGTGATGATGAACATGAACAGGATGATAGGGAAGACAACAGTATGAGTTTTACAACTGGATATGGCAGATTAGAGGCACCAAATGTTCCCTATCTTAGTTCTTTTGGTCCTCCTAAGATGTCTCTAGCAGTAAATATGTTTGAAAAAGTATTGTGCAGACATATTCAGACTGAATATGTTAAGTTTTATAGAACAAAAAGATTTTACAACTTGAATAAAAATGAATGGGATGCGTTGCAGTTTTTATGTAACATAAATGATAAGCATCTTTACACACAGACTGACAAAGGGGGAAACTGGGTCATCATGACTAGAAGTGGTTACAATCAAATGGCTGAGATTTTGTTACAAGATGAGAACGTATATGAGAAGCTGTCTGAAAATCCAGTTGAAAGGTTTAATAGCAGTTTGTTGGAACTGCTTGAAAGGGGTGAGAGGCTTGGTTTTTTAACTCCCCAGGATGTTGGAAAATTACACATTAAAAACCCTAGAATGGCCAAATTTTTCGTAATTCCGAAAGTCCATAAAAATGTTGTCAATCCGCCAGGTAGACCAATTGTGTCAGGGGTGGGTGCTTACCTTCAAAATGTGGGAATATTTTTGGACACCCGTCTAAAACAGTTGCTATCTAGGGTTCCTTCTCATATCAAAAAATAGTAAGGAATTCTCAGGGATAATAGGTAGAATGCAATAGCAGGAGGACTTTTATTGGGCCAGTGTGGATGCAAAATCTTTATATACAAACATTGACATCAAATGGGGTCTTGAGGCATGTGTTAGAATTATGAGGGAGAGACCAAGAACTAGTTATGTACTACAACTTTTGGAGTTTGCTTTGACTCACAATTTTTTGAATTTGAAAAAGCAGTTTTTTTTACAAAAAGCAGGGACTGCAATGGGGGCTGCTTTTGCCCCTTCTTATGCCATAATTTTTATGGGATTTTTCAACAATTTGTTTATTTATAATAACATCTTTATTCTCAGCATGTAGTAGTTTTTAAGCGCTACATTGATGACCTGATTTTCATTTGTCAAGGGGAGATCAGCCAATTTGAGAAGTTCATGAATGAACTGCATTTAAATATGTGTGGAATACAGTTCAAACACAGAGTTAATGATAAGGTAATGCAGTTTTTAGATGTAGACCATTTTGTGGACAATGAGAATAGAGTCTCATTCAGACCATATTTTAAAGAAACAGCAGTGAACAATTTTTTTCTTTGCAGACAGCATGCATCCTACCCATTTATTGAATTCTTTACCGTATGGTGAATACAGACGCATTGGTAATAATACTTTTGATAAAACACAGATTCAGGAGGAATTTTCAAAAGTTAGGGAGAAGTTGATCAGAAGGGGTTATTCAGTGGGCATATTGAGACAAACTGAGAGGAGGGCAACAACTGTATTTCATGGATCTCATGAAATATATAATGGTGGAGAAAATTCTTGGTCAGGATATAAAAATAGAATTGCCAAGGATGACATTTTGTTTGTAAATAAGTATTCCCCTTTTCCACAGGTCCTAAAGGAAGCAGTAAATAGATTCTGGCCAATCCTTAAGCAGGGTAGCGAAGTGGGAGATCTTTTTCCGGAAAGGATTATTTTTTCACATAGTAGATTCTTTAATATCAAGGACATTTTAAGTCTTAGAACACATAAAGAAGTAAGGGGTAGAGTGGGCACTTACCCATGTGGAAAGTGCAAAGTTTGTGGAAAAGTCAACAACCTTTCAGGTAGCATGATAAATGGCGAAAGGCATAAGTCACAGGATTATTTGGACTGCGATACATTTGGGGTTGTGTACATCTTAGGATGTGATTGTGAGCCTTGCATTGGTCAAACAAAAAGGATGGCAAAAAGAGAATAATGGAACGTATTGGTGGTGTTAGGAATGGTGGACTGGACAGCCCTGTTGCTCAACATATTCATAAGTTTCATGGGGGTTCGTCCCATAGTTTGATTTTTAGTGTACTTGCAAAACCATATGCTATACAAGGCATTGATATTGTGAGAGCATTACTAAGGATGGAAACTAAATACATTATCAACTTCCGAACACTATGGCCCAAGGGCTTGAATTTAAAGCTAGATTTAAGTGCGTAGATTTAAGTGGTAACATTGTATTTGTGTTGAGAAGTTTTGCATCATGCTTAGGATTCTGAAAGGGAATAATGAATGTATTTTATGGGAATATTTTGTTCATATGTTATTTCAACATTTTCAGGTCTTTTCAATTTTATTCATGTATTCATCCATTTAAATTGTGTGGGAATATTCAAATTGTGAAAAAATATTTAAAAATAATATGCATTTAATAGATATGTTTAAGTGGGCAGTATTGTTAAAAAAATTCCAGCAATGTGGCTATAATGGGTTAAGGTTTCAGCCACTGCGATTTTTGAATGTTTGGTTATGCATTGGGTGGAATTTTAATGATTATCAATCAACAGCAATAATAATGTAATTGGAATGTGTATAAATGAAGTGATATCTTTGATATATATTCATTCCCTGGAAGGCGTTTTGAAGCCGAGGTACTAGGAAGCATCAGTAAAAAACTTTGGATATCTGAATCGTGGCTCTGGAAGTTGTTTTCTTATTTTTTTTTTCAGTTCTGATGTGGTGTTTGTTTTTGGACATAGGTAACCTCCAAACTCTGGACCCCACTCAGTTTGGGTTTGTAAAAGGTAGGCCATGTCTCCTAAATCTGATTGACATCTTTGAAGCAGTCACCAGAGCCGTGGACGAGGGTAAGGTGGTGCACACAGCCTATCTTGACTTCGCCAAGGCTTTCAACACCGTCCCCCACTCTGTAATTATAGATAAACTCACTAGACTGGGCATAAATCCCTATGTCACAAGATGGGTGGGCAACTGGCTCACTGACAGAACCCACAAAGTGAAAGTAGCAGACTCCAAATCCAACTTCAGACCAGTGACAAGTGGAGTACCACAGGGCTCAGTCCTGGGTCCTCTCCTGTTTGGCATCTACTTCTCAGAAGTCCAGGCTAATACAGCAGGTCTTTGGCTAATGAAGTTTGCAGACAACTGCAAACTAGGTGCCATAATAGAATCACCTAATGATGTGGACATTCTACAAAGGGGCCTCACTGAGACTGATGTTTCATGTCAAAGTCATGCCCTCAAGCTCAATGCCAAGAAGTGCATTGTCATCCCCTTTAGGAAAAACACTGTACCCATGAACTACCACATAGGTGGTAGCCTACTAAACACTGAAAGTGTGATAAGAGACCTTGGGACACAAGTGGACAGTAGTCTCTCCTTTGATAATCACATCGCCACAGTAGTCAGGAAATCCTTCTACGTGGCACACCTCATCACAAAGAGGGTCACCTCCAGAAAAAAAGAGGTCATTGTTCCTCTCTACTCATACTATCCCTCATCAGGCCCATTACAGAGTACCACGCCCCATTTGGCATGTACCTTGCAAGACATCTACAACAACTAGAAAGGCCACAGAAATACCTCACTAAGAAGATTACTGGCCTCAAACAGATGCCATACGCAGACCGTCTCAAAAAACTCCAGCTCTGCTCTGTCACTTATTGCCTACTCAGAGGCAACATCTGCCTAACATACAAAGCCATGTCAAACCCAGATCTTTTGGACATGATGCTACACTTAAAGAAACCCCAATCCCTCTGAGCCACACTCTCCGGGGACCTAAACCTTGCCACCACAATAAACAGAACATGATGGAGGGATAGATTCCTGTCCCAGAGACTTCAGGGTCTATATTACAAAATCGAAAACCTGTTTCAGTGAACATCACAACACTGATACACATAGCCCAAACTGTAAATATGTTGAACCCCCTAAACTGCAAAATTTCAAATCTCAAATCGTCATAGTCGGCCAACACCACCGCGCACTACATACTACATACCCAAACATAATAAATAAACACATACATGCACTAACCAAACCCTACTTCTAACCCAACACTAAACCTTACATACATTACTATCTATGCACTTACCTTAACCCGCACCCTAACCCTAAGGTCCGTAACTATCGCACACTTACCCTACAGACATATACGCAAACAAAACAAATAATCCACACACATACACTTAAAACCCTACTTCTGACCCTACACACATTACTATCTATGCACTTACCTTAACCCGCACCCTAACCCTAAGGTCCGTAACTATCACACACTTACCTTACGGAGCTATACCGCAGACGGGCCAACCATGACAATTCGACATTTCGTGTTTCATGGTTTTGAACATTCACCATTACTGTAGTTCGCGCTATACATGTCGCTCAATTCCAATTCGCTGAAATGGGTTTTTGATCTTGTAATATAGACCCAGGCTTCCCATGCTCTGGAACAGACTACCCATTCATGTCAAGCAAAGCTCCTCATTAGCCCTCTTTAAGAAAAATTTTGAGAATTCGATGGGAGATAGGAAATTCACCCTGTGGCTGTGCTAGACAGGGTGCAGGAAAATAACTTTCTTGGGTGGCGAAAGCCAGGGGACTTTTTTGGCTAGGCTTATAACCTAGTACCTACCTATGAACCTATGTATTTAGTAGTAACATCAAAGCACTAGTTTCAGAGTAGTAGTAGAAAGATACATTTTATTTAAAATGTTATAAACAAATGTAAATATAGACTACTGGTGCTGAATAGTGGTACATTAAGTGGCCAGGGCTGGTGAATGGATGGTGAGTGATCAAAAGCATATTGCTCAAATTCTATTGATTGAGGAAGAGAGATCTTTTACTAGCCCCTTGGAGTGGTTATCCAGTAAATCATACAAGTCAGTAATTGATATATGGTTGACGTCACTTTTATTTGTCTGTTTGTTTGTTAACCAGGTAAATACACTGGTCCAAGTATCTATTTCAGGCTCAGGCCAGACATTAAACCCATTACAGAATGAGTAATACAAGAAATGTAAAACAAACATTCAGTACATGACAGCAGTTTTAGCATATGTATAAACAGACACACAGCTGGGTATACTCAAAATGATTTAAGCAGCATAATATTGACAAGTCAAAATATTGACATAAACTAAGCATACCCAAAACCAATATTTATGCAAGGGGGCACACCCCCTCTGCACCTACATTCCCATTGCCAATTATATACAACAACTCTGAGGTCACACATCAGTGAGGAAAGGGCATATACCATTACCTGTTATAATTTTGTCAATATTTTGGATTTTAGATATTTTTGTAGATATTATGATGCTAATATAATTTTGACTGTGTGTGTGTGTGTGTGTCCACAAGCAATAATCAATATGAATAATACATTTTGTCTTAAATATTTACCATTTCAGTGTGAAATAAAAATCAGATCCTTTCCGTCCAGTCAGTTGGAATGCCACTATTATTTAGCACAGATAAGGTATGTGGCACAATATATATCTTTATTTTTAGACTATGCTTAAGTGCAGTTTATCTTATTATGATGAAGTCACTTTATATGGCACAATACTGTGCTGTGGTTAACCTACTCAGTATCCAAGTCTGGTGTTTCCATCAAGGTACATAATCATGGCTTAAGGTACAAAAATTTATATTTTGAAGTTCGTTAGAAAGATGACCCAGGTTATTTTAACTGTATAGGATCTGAAGGTTTGCAGAGTCATATTAGGAGGTTTGTATACCTGTGTTCCAAAGTCAGCAACCCTAGATTAAAGTGTCATCGATGCACTAAACTTACAGATGTTCATCATATTGATCACTACTGCAGTAGCCTTGTTATAGCTATATATGTGTTATATCCTGCATAGGATACAACAACCTCCTAGCTTATAAAGCTTCAGAGCATATTCTCTGCACTCAAACCATTAATCAGTACAAGATGAGCTAACTAAAAAAGTTTTTTCCTGTTATGAAAAGAGAGCTCCTCCGTGGGCTTTCCAGGATCGACATTCAGCTTGTGCTGTTCCTTTGCTAGGCAGATAAGTTCTCTTTGGGGAAAAACCTTACATATTAAATATATTGTTTTATTGTACTTTCCTGTTTAGGAATGTTATTTTTAAGCTAGAAATGTGTGTTTTAAATGACTGTCACAAGATTTAACTGTAGTTTTAAACTGGAGTGCACTTTTTCCTGTCAGTTTTAAAAGTTGTTTAAAACAACTGATTTTTTTTCCTGTGGAGGAATTGTGTTTGTTTTACTTTCTGAGGCTGGTATAGTGTTTTAAAGTGCCTTTTACTGTGTTTTTATGTAAAAAAAGTGACTTTTAAAGATTGAATTTTTACGTTTTTTTTTTTTTTTTTGCTGCTTGTCACTGCAGCAGGCTAGCAATTTGCCTTAACCACAGGTGAAGGCTGACATAGAGGTTAAGGTGTTTAGCTCACAGGCAGGATTTTATTCTCACATTCTAAAGAAAATTGTCTAGGCTCAAAATAACTTGTAAAGGCAGGTAGCATAGCACTTCATTACAAATTGGCATGCACTTCCTAAGTAACTCTATCCCCTAATGCACAGCCAAAAAGGTGTTACTGGGAGTGGGGCTGGCATAATAGTTAAGGTCTTTACCTCACAAATACAAAGTACATTGCTTGATTCTGACCTCCGGTTATTGACTAGGCATGTAACAGTCTATAGACTGATAGCCTAGTATTTACTTACCAACCTATAAACCAATAGCTTGTTCCTTAGATCACTCAACTTTTACTCCTCATCCCTAAGATATAGCACCTACAGCCTCTATGGATGGGGGGAGGGTTAGTCACATACGCTGTGGCTGTTGAGGTCCCACAATTTGCAAGGAAGAGCCACTCTTGTCAGGCTTGAAAGATGGAACATGGAAGACTTCCCCATTTGGTCAGAATGTTGTGCTCATCCCTGGGGAAGCAGCTGCTGCCATTAATAACACTGTTTACCCCATTTTTCTATCAAAAAGAAACTGAAAACTAAACATTTATCTCCTCCTCCTCATATTTCCTTAGACAGGAGTAGTTTACTGGGTCTGGCTCCAGGTTCAATTCAGGCTATTGATCCTCCTTATACGGTGGTTTCCGGTAAAAGAAAGAGGGATACCACTTTTTCTGAAGAGATTCAATATTCTCAATTAGGGCAGAAAGATGAAGGGACAGATGCATGGTTTTCTCTTGTTTTCTGAATTGGACGCTGAGGAAAGCTCATTTTCTGATTCTGCCTGTCGGGGTTTTTCATTCTCTGAGAGGATTTCCAGAATGTGCCAGTATTTTCAGTGGGAAAACACTGAGGTATCTCAGTCTCTCAGAAAATACTATGAGCTTGCCACAGAAGGAATTTCCAGAACTTTCACCCATTCCTCCATTTCTTTCAGCTTTGGTGGATGTATGGGACACTGCCTGCTATTTTTCTGATAGGCTGCTGCCCATAAAAAGGCAGATAGAATATAAAAGTTTCTTAGTCTTTTAAGTATTTATACACTCTTCCCAAGCCTGACTCAGCAGCTATAGCTTTAGTTAATTCTGATGCTGTTAAACATTTAGTTAATTCCAATCCAACTCTTTCTGACAAGGATGGGAAGATTAATGATAAGTATTGGAAAGAAGTGTATGCTTCTGCAGCTTGGTCAGGTTGCATTCTCAGATCCTCCCAGATATTGGGAAAATAAGATTTTAATTCTCCTTTGGATAAAGATTTAGTTTTTGGTTCTTCTGCTGCAGAGGTTATCAAATCATGTGATGAAAAGATGAGTTAATACATGGAAATCTCTAAAAAAAAAATTCAGCTATCCATTCCTAAATTCTCTAAGGGAGTCTCTTACCCCTCATCCAATATTGGCAAAAACAAAACAAAAAAACAAAAAAACAAACAAGCAAACAAACAAAAAACAGTCCAACAAAATGTGGATAAACAGGGGTCCAAAAAGAATTCACGAACTCCCCAAAACCAGGATCAGTCCAATAATTCAAAATGACTTTTTAAAGACCTTGCCCCCCCCACACACACACACACACACACACAAAACCACCACCACCATCAGAGCAGTATATTTTCCCTCTCAGAAAGTCTGAATCTCTTCTTTTCTCTTTGGCAACAGATAGCTTCAGACAAACTGGTCCTGAAGATCATTCATCGGGTTACAGATGGCAGTGGGAGGAAATTCCTCCTTTCCATAGGGAAATTCCTCATCAACCAGCCCAGACTCCTACATCCCCCCTTGTCCTTCAATACATGCTATCCCAAAGAGTGATAAAACCAGTTTCTCCATCCCAAGTTGAGAAGGGTTTGTATTCAATGATGTATTTGGTGCCAAGGAAAGAAAATGACTGGAAATCAGTTCTGAATCTTTCTTTACTAAATCTGTTTATGACAGTGCCCATGTTCAAAATGCTGTCACTTCACCACTTGTTAACTT
Organism: Protopterus annectens; assembly: GCF_019279795.1. Lineage (NCBI taxonomy): Eukaryota > Metazoa > Chordata > Ceratodontiformes > Protopteridae > Protopterus > Protopterus annectens. Next base: position 730,466,932 of record NC_056732.1, read on the forward strand.
TTCTTCCTCAAGTAAGATTCCTGGTATTACTAGATTTAAAAGATGCATATCATCACATCCCTATTCATCCAGACTCCAGGAGTTTCTTAAGATTTTGTGTGCCTGGATCACACCATCAGTTCTCTGTCTTACCCTTCGGACTATCCACTGCACCAGGAGTGTTCACAAAGTGTTTATCTCCAGTTATAGCTCATTGCAGCTAAAGAGTATTCACATTTTTCTGTATTTAGATGACTTACTTATCTTTACAGAGTCTTTGTCAAAGTGTCAGGAACCTCTTACTTGGGTGAGAGATCTCTTACACAAGTTGGGTTTCCAAGAGAACATTCAAAAGTCTTTTTTGACTCCTTCACACAGTATTGTGCTCCTGAGATGTCAGATACCTCAGTTCAAACAGCCTTTCCTTCACTGAAAAAAATAGATCTATATCTAGACCTATTTCTAAGGTTTTCCACTCAGACTTCTAACATTACAAGTGAATACCTCAGGATATTGGATCTCATGGCATCTATGATTCTCATGATACTCCTGGCAAGACTCCATATGAATAAGATATAATGGTATCTGAAGGCTCTTTGGTCAAGGTGACCAATGGTTCCAGTTTTTCCAGGACAATCCCAGTTTGGAAGTCTCTGTCTCAGAATCCCAAACATTGTCTTTGGGACACAGAAATGTCCCAGTTTAGACTGCTCAGTCTGAATGGTGACTTGGCTTCCAAGGGTGGCCATTCCCCCTGCTTTCCCATCCTAAGTAGCTCTGGGGACTTTGCGATGTTTTGGGGATGCCATTCGGTATCGGGTAAGGTCAGATGCCTTTGCCCTGGCAGCCCTGTCGCTGTCAGTCAGTGACTCCCTCAAGGACTTCCATCGTGGGGGGTTCTGCTTGACCTCACTCACCCAGGCTGGAGCTCTCCAGGCCCTACACCCATTGGCCTGGTGCTCCCATACTGACTTTTTGTCAGAGCCAAACCCTACAGTCCTCCCCTTCAACCTAGCCAAGAGACCTTCCCAAGCCATGGCCCCCCATGTCAGGGGACTGCGCAGCCTGCATGTTTCCTGCAGGCTGCCAAATCATGCCAGATTGCTCATGCTATCTGACCCTCTCAGGGGAGCTTCCATCTGATCCCGTCTGCTCCTATAGAACTCCACTCAGCTGCTAAGGGGCAGATCCGCTCTCATGAAGACTTCAGAGTCCCCCTGCTTTCCCATCCAGAGCAGCTCTGGGGCTTTGAAATTTTTCAAGGATGCTGTCAGTTATGGGGTGAAGTTGGATGCCTTTGCCCAAGCAGGAGCTCTCCAGGCCCCTCTCCCATCCATTCTGGTGCTTCCTCAAGGACTTCCATCATGGGGAGCTCTGCCTGACCCCATTCACCCTGGCAGGAGCTCTCCAGGCCCCGCTGCTGTCTGCCCTAGCACTCCCTTAAGGACTTCTATTGTGGGGAGCTCTGCCTGACCCCCCCTCACCTAGGCAAGAGCTCACCCAGCGCTGCCACTATCTGCCTCTCTCCCCCTTTCAGACTTCTATCCCAGAGGGGGCATGGTTCGTACCCCCTCACCCAGGTGAGATCTGTCCTGTACCAGTCAGTTTCCACCTCTCTCTCCCTTCCAGACTTCCATCGGGACTGACCCCTTCTGGGGTTCCACTTCTACACAGGGGAGAGAGAGCTCTTTTCAAGGGTTACATACTGCTGCCAAATCATGCAGTGTCATGCATTCTCTTGGATCCTCTCAGGGGATATTCCCAGCCTCATGGAACTCTGCTGGGCCATGAATCCTCAGACAGTCCCTCATCCAGACTTCTGTGACACCAGTTCTCCATTTTGCCTTGCACCTAGGGTTTTCAAACTTGCAGGGGAGATGGCCCTGGGTCCCCCCATCTCTGCACTTTTTGCAGCACACCTCAGTCTCTCACCCTCACAGTACCAGGCGCTGATGAATGTGCATCACTTCAAGCCTCCGAGCATGTGGCCTCTTGCCTCCTGGGTGGTGCTGGTGACAGAGTGGCATCCCCACAGTGCCTGGTAAAGGACGGGAGGCAAACCTGCTCGCCCCGGTGTGAGATAACATGGCTGCCCTATCTCCACTCCCATGGGAGCTGGAAGAATGGGATTGCAGGCCTGGCTTCCCAGGGTGGCCCTCAAGTGTCCCAGTTTAAGTCCTGTAACAAAATGGTCACCTTGTCTTTGGTCCCAGCATCAACATCCTTTGTCTTTTCAAATCCCAATGCTGGGATTTATCAGAAGAGAAATCACTTGATGGAGGCAGCAAATTTCTCAAAATCCCCTTCTTCCTCCTCATCCCTGATCCAAATCAGTCAGTCACAACAGACATTTCAAACTTTGGTTGGGGAGCAGTTTTAGAAGTGATAAAAGTGCAAGGTGTATGGGAAACCAAGGATAGATGCAAACACACAAATATAAACAAACCCACATGGTGGACCCATAATATCAATAAGCTTTATAGTAAAAGGAAAATAATTTTGACCAAAAGTAAGAAGAGTAATTCCCAGAATGTAAGAACTCTTGTCAATAAATGAACAACTCAGGAGCTAATAAAATCTACCAAAGCCCAGTTTGAATCTAAAATTGCTACTCAAGTCAAACACCATCACAGGGCATTTTTTTAGTTATGTTTGCGATCTCAAAAGTATGATACAGCATTCTACTGAGCTGATAGTGAATGATGTTACCTACAATAAGACTGAAAATATGGAGAACCTACTGGCCTATAAATTTAGCTATAACTTTGCCCCCTTTCCCCTCTGTCTGTGCCTCAAGATATACCTGAAACTGGCTCGCCTCCAGCTATCTCACAAGACCAAGTCCTAAAAATGGTATCAAAAGCTAAAAATACTGCATTGATGGGGCAAGACAATATCCCTGGTTGCATCTTAACTAGCATGAAGCATGATTTAGCCACATCCCTAACAACATTGTTAAATCTCAGCCTCCATACAGGTTTTGTACCAAGTGAATGGACGACAGCTGCAGTCATTCTCCTGCATAAGGAAGGACCATCCACAGACCTAGGCAATTACAGACCCATAAGTGTGACCAGCCTCAAAGCCATGGAAAGAGATATCATGTAACTGATCAATCAGGATATATGGAACCTCCAAACACTGGAAGCATCTGGGTTTGGCTTCATCAAAGTCAGGTTATGCTTACTCATCCTGGTGGATGAAGGCAAAAGGGTACACACCACATACTTCGACTTGCCCAAAGCTTTTGACACAATTCCCCACTCAGGCATAGTAAACAGGGAATACACCACTGTGTCACCCGCTGGATTGCCATCTGGCTCACAGACAGGATGCAGATAATCAAAATAGGGGAAGTTACCCCCACAAAAAGACCAGTCACCAGTGGAGTTCCCCAGGGTTCTGTGCTGAGACCTCTCATGTTTGGCATCTACTTTTCTGAAGTAAAAGCCAATACCAAAGGGCTCTGGCTGACTAACCTTGCAGATGACTGCAAGCTAGGAGCAGTCATTGATTCCCCAAATGACTTAGCCATCCTGCAGGAAAGTTTGTGTCAAATAAATAACTGGTGCCTAAATAATGGACCAAAACTAAATTCCAAAAAATACATCAATGTATCTTTTGGGAAGTCATCCATCCCAGGGAATTAGCACATTGACAATACACCCCTAAGAGTTGACCCAGTTGTTCAGCATTTTGGGACTTACATAGACAGGGACCTAACTTTTGACCAATATGTGTCTGTTGTTGTAAGAAAGTTATTCTATATTGCACAGCTTATAAACAAAGGGATTGTGTCTAGATCTAGGGATGTTATTGTCCTCCTTTACTCAGCCCTCATTAAGCCAGTCATTGAACAGAATGCCCCCTTTGGCATGTATATGTCCAGGCAGATGTAACAAGTGGAATGTCCACAGAGATACCTTACTAAAAGGATACAAGACCTAAATAACCCATCCTACATGGATCGACTGAAACCCCAGTCACTATACTTGGTTTACTACAGACTATGAAGAGGTGACCTGCATCTGGCATCCAAGGCATCTTCCGATCCACTACACTGTCCATATTCAAACATGACATGATCTATATATGGGAAACCAAAACTCTAACCCATGACTTCCCCCTGTACTTCTAATGGACAGAGGCAGCTCCTAAATGCTTTATCCCATGAATGGGTCCCCTCAAATTATCTATGGTATAATTGCAGTTATTTTCATTGGGGTTGTTGTGTCTTTCGGCTTTTCCCGGTTAGGGGACGCCACAGTGGAACTCCGGTCCGCTAATGATTGGCAGTTGATTTTTAAGTGCCGAGTTGCCAGCCCTGACACATAACCTTCAGCGAAGGTATGCCCATTCATGCATGTCTCCACGCAGAAGACGCTCTAGCTGAGAATCGAACCGGATAGCGTCTACCGCAGCACCACCACCGCAGATAGTTATTTTCATTGGGGTAATATACAATTATTAACCATGGGACAGGTTAATATGAGTAACCAAAAAAAGATGGAAAACTGGAGAAAGAATAAACTAGTAATCCAAAACAATCTCCAGCCACAGCAATTACCCAATAAAGACAGTCTCATGATATTGTTTCACTTGATTTATTATTATCCTGTTTTTTGTTAATAAACCAAGTGAAACTATATTGTGAGACTGCCTTTATTGGGTACCTGATGTGGCTGGAGATTGTTTTGGGTTAATATGAGCACAAAAATGGAAAAATGGCTAGGCTTAAAATGTCCCACAAGGGCAGCTAGCTTAGTATTTACCTAAGACTCTATGACCCTATAAAAGTGATGCTTGCCCTGATCAAGGCACTCAACTCCCTGAATCATTTTTAGTCCCCTACACCTCTTAAAGTTGTTACAGACAATACCACAATTAGGAGGTACATCGACAAGCAAGGGGGACCCAAGTCATACCCCACTGAAAACTAGGCATGTTAGCTTGGGATATAGCTTCACACTCACAGTGCAATCTCACTGTACAGGCAGCCTACATTCTGTCAGAGGAAAACTATGTGTCAGACAAGCTGAGCAGGACAAGGGTAGACCCTCATGAATGGAAAGTAGATCAGAGTGTCATTCGAGATTTGATCCATCTGTGGGGAGTTCTTTAAGTGGACCTATTTGCCTCTTCTCTGAGCAATCACCTGGAAAGATTCTGCTCCAGGACTCCATGCAAGAAGGCTTGTATTTCAGATGCCTTTTCCTTCCCTTAGACAAGACTGCTCATGTATGCTTTTACATTCTTTTTACTGATATCCTGGGTACGTCTGAAGATTCAGAAGGAATATCTCAAGATCATTGTGGTGACTCCCTTCTGGCCCATGCAACAGTGGTTCTCCTTTCTTTTGGAAATAGCTAGGGGCAATTGCCATAAGCTTCCTCACAGACTGTATCTACTCACACAAGATCGTAAGTCTTTGATACACCCCAAACCCAATGAACTTCAACCGACTTCAAATGAAAACAACAAAGTTGCGGTAAACCAGTAAAGATAAACTGAGCCAGGATAGACCGCACACAATGCCTTTAATGAAACTGAATAGGACCAACAGACAAAACAGTACTAAGCGCTTTCTCCCTTTACAATGTAGGGCATCTTCAGAGTAGAAGTGAACTGCTATAACATTCAAATACTTATATCATAGATAGTACACGCCTCCAGTGTAATTATCCAATCACCCTTTACAACTCATTGATGACACTGAGAAGTATAAACATCTAGTACTCCATACTGTTTTGAATAATAAATATTAAATATAAATGACAAATACAAATAACTGACCCATAATACCATAAAAAACCTTAAAAACGAACACACATGTATGTATATATCTAGTTGTGTATTTAAAAACTGCTTAGATAAAAAACAAAACAAAACATGCATGCTGTAAATACAATGAACTTGCCAATGAAGTAATACCAAAACACAGCTAATGTAAACTAATGTGAAACTACTAAAATGGCAAATGTGAGACATTACCGCTATAGGGCCCATACTAGAAGTATAATTAATATTATTATAAGAATAAATATAACCTACAAAACAATATAAAATATTATAAAATATGTATATTTGATTGTAGTATATATAAATAATCACAATAGTGTATAATTATGATAAATTATAATAAATTTTAAAATTTTAAAATTTTAAAATTTTAGTACCTTCCAAAAATTTTTTAATACCTTCATGATTTTGGAAAACATTATATGTTAATGGGCCTATATTTTAATATACTGGAAATTGAAATATGTTCATTAATGCCTGGAAATTTAGAGGCATCAAGTCTTAATTGCCAAAGGCACTCCTTAACTTCCAGAAGTGTCTTTGCATCCCCACCCTTGTCATTATAAGGAATTCTGTCAAAGACAAAGAATATGAACTTTTTAAAATTAGTACATTCCAGGCTATGCATATAAAGTGCATTTGTAGTTTTTTTTATTTCTTATGTCTCTAACATGTTCCAATATCCTCAGTCTCAATTTTCTAATAGTCTTACCCACATAGAAGGTAGGACAACTAAGGCAAGTCACTAGGTATATCACCATTTTTGTGTTGCAATTGCAAAACCCTGGACACCTTATAGTCCTACCAAAATTGTGTACTGTAACATATGGACCATTATTGATGTATTTGCAAATGCTGCAACATCCACATTTATTCATCTTTGAATTAGTATATACATCTTGCTTTCCAGCTTTTTCCATTATTTCCTTTATATTCATCCCTCTACTGTATGTAAAGACTGCTTGACTGCCCACTATTTTGGTAATGTCATTAGTGAGTACTGTCCGCCAAGACTCATCAATAATGTTTTTGATATCACCACTGTCCTCATTAAATGGTAACACCATAACATGTCTCATGGTGTTTAATGTAATGATTTCTCTATCCTTTAATAAACCGCCATTGAGAATCGGTTTATAAACTGTATTTCTTTTCTCCTTAACCTCACATTTGATATTGTGAAGAATGTCATATGGATAACCTCTCAATATAAACATGTTTATTAACTTCATAATTTCCACATCATAGAGGTTCTCATCACTGATAAGCCTAGAAAGCCTCACCATTTGGCCTTTCATAATGTTTTTCTTTTGAAAAAATGGATGACAACTCTTGAAATGCAGGAATGAGTTAGAAAATGTTTGTTTACGATGTATATTAGATATTAAACCCCCTTTTTTAGTGTCCTTAATCAGTAATATGTCCAAATAGTCACATTGATCCCCATGTATTTTGTAGGTAAACTTTAAAAAAGTAGATCCTTCTTCCATGTAATGTATAAATTCATGTATTTCTTCAACTGTGCCCTTCCAAAAAATTAATATGTCATCCAGAAATCGCAGATATAGCGCAATTTTCTGCTGATAGGGTGTAGTTAATATACTTTTAGTTTCCCAGTCAACCAAAACTAAATTGGCATAGGATGGGGCACACTTAGCCCCCATCGCAATGCCAGTAATTTGTTTGAAATACTCTGATTCAAATAAAACAAAATTGTTGTTTAATACCATCTCAGTCAACTCAACAATTACATTTCTTTTAGATGTATTTAAGGAACTATATCTGTCCAAACTGTTGTTGAACATCTCTAGCCCTATATCATTGGGTATAATAGAAAATAAGTTGACCACATCGATGGTCACCATCAAAAATTCACCCTCAACTGGTGTGTTTCTGATAATTTCTAAACAATGCCACGAGTCCCTGAGAACATGTTATATGTTCTTAAACACACTTTTACAATGGTAATCGATGACGGATGCCATAGCTTCAGTCTTAGAACCTCTAGCTGAAACAATGGGGCGGAATGGTGGGTTGTGCATATTCTTGTGAATTTTGGGTATTCCAAAGATGGAAGGAATAACTGGTGAACCAACAGACAAGTAATCATATTCATCCTTGTCTAGTACTCCTTCCATCAACCACTCATATAGCAGCCAATCAAGTTTTATATAGGCTCTATTCAATTCATAGGTGGTAGTATCATTCAGTAGTTCCAACATCTTACCAGAATACTCACATTTGGTCATAATGACTACCCCACCACCCTTGTCCGGTTTCATCACCCTATAGGTGTCTGAGGTACTTAATTGTTTCAGGCAAAATCTTTCGCCTGCCGTCAAGTTGTCACATCTATTGTTGTTAACCTTCATGTATCCTCTGATACGTGTTTCACATAACTGTTCAAATATATATATATATATATATATATATATATATATATATATATATATATATATACTAATAATAGAGATGGTTCGTCTAGACCCTTGGATTGGGTCGATGAACCTATGACTAATCTTGAGTCCAATATTACTATTAATTTTGGACAAACAGACCAGTATTCTTTAATATTTAATGACAATGATGAGCATTTAGAGTTTGATTATAATGTAGATGTTGAAAATGGTGACAACACCCACAGTTTTAATGATGTATTTGGAATTGATTCTAATGAGCATTGCTGCACGTAGATCAAGAAGGGCAGTTTTCATATTTATAATTTTAGTGACTTAACATTAAGTGATCATTTTTGTGAATTATTTAAAAAAGGGTTTTCTTTTATTCCTACCTTTAGACACGATATATCCAAAATATTAGTCAATCTTAAGCTTTATGTTAGGGATTTGAATTTGAAATTATATTTTTCCAATCAAAATGATCGACCAACTCAATACTTACCATGTTTAAAAAGAAAAAGTACTTTTATTCCTCCCATGAATCCCACTATATATTTATTTGAACAGTTGATGGAAGGAGTACTAGACAAGGATGAATATGATTACTTGTCTGTTGGTTCACCAGTTATTCCTTCCATCTTTAGAATACCCAAAATTCACAAGAATATGCACAACCCACCATTCCGCCCCATTGTTTCAGCTAGAGGTTCTAAGACTGAAGCTATTGCATCCTTCATCGATTACCATTGTAAAAGTGTGTTTAAGAACATATCACATGTTCTCAGGGACTCGTGGCATTGTTTAGAAATTATCAGAAACACACCAGTTGAGGGTGAATTTTTGATGGTGACCATCGATGTGGTCAACTTATTTTCTATTATACCCAATGATATAGGGCTAGAGAAGTTCAACAACAGTTTGGACAGATATAGTTCCTTAAATACATCTAAAAGAAATTTAATTGTTGAGTTGACTGAGATGGTATTAAACAACAATTTTGTTTTATTTGAATCAGAGTATTTCAAACAAATTACTGGCGTTGCGATGGGGGCTAAGTGTGCCCCATCCTATGCCAATTTAGTTTTGGTTGACTGAGAAACTAAAAGTATATTAAGTACACCCTATCAGCAGAAAGTTGCGCTATATGTGCGATTTCTGGATGACATATTAATTTTTTGGAAGGGCACAGTTGAAGAAATACATGAATTTATACATTACATGGAAGAAGGATCTACTTTTTTAAAGTTTACCTACAAAATACATGGGGATCAATGTGACTATTTGGACATATTACTGATTAAGGACACTAAAAAAGGGGGTTTAATATATAATATACATCGTAAACAAACATTTTCTAACTCATTCCTGCATTTCAAGAGTTGTCATCCATTTTTTCAAAAGAAAAACATTATGAAAGGCCAAATGGTGAGGCTTTCTAGGCTTATCAGTGATGAGACCCTCTATGATGTGGAAATTATGAAGTTAATAAACATGTTTATAGAGAGAGGTTATCCATATGACATTCTTCACAATATCAAATGTGAGGTTAAGGAGAAAAGAAATACAGTTTATGAACCGATTCTCAATGGTGGTTTATTAAAGGATAGAGAAACCATTACATTAAACACCATGAGACATGTTATGGTGTTACCATTTAATGAGGACAGTGGTGATATCAAAAACATTATTGATGAGTCTTGGCGGACAGTACTCACTAATGACATTACCAAAATAGTGGGCAGTCAAGCAGTCTTTACATACAGTAGAGGGATGAATATAAAGGAAATAATGGAAAAAGCTGGAAAGCAAGATGTATATACTAATTCAAAGATGAATAAATGTGGATGTTGCAGCATTTGCAAATACATCAATAATGGTCCATATGTTACAGTACACAATTTTGGTAGGACTATAAGGTGTCCAGGGTTTTGCAATTGCAACACAAAAATGGTGATATACCTAGTGACTTGCCTTAGTTGTCCTACCTTCTATGTAGGTAAGACTATTAGAAAATTGAGACTGAGGATATTGGAACATGTTAGAGACATAAGAAATAAAAAAAACTACAAATGCACTTTATATGCATAGCCTGGAATGTACTAATTTTAAAAAGTTCATATTCTTTGTCATTGACAGAATTCCTTATAATGACAAGGGTGGGGATGCAAAGACACTTCTGGAAGTTAAGGAGTGCCTTTGGCAATTAAGACTTGATGCCTCTAAATTTCCAGGCATTAATGAATATATTTCAATTTCCAGTATATTAAAATATAGGTCCATTAATATATAATGTTTTCCAAAATCATGAAGGTATTAAAAATTTTTTGGAAGGTACTAACATTTTAAAATTTTAAAATTTATTATAATTTATCATAATTATACACCATTGTGATTATTTATATATACTACAATCAAATATACATATTTTATAATATTTTATATTGTTTTGTAGGTTATATTTGTTCTTATAATAATATTAATTATACTTCTAGTATGGGCCCTATAGCGGTAATGTCTCACATTTGCCATTTTAGTAGTTTCACATTAGTTTACATTAGCTGTGTTTTGGTATTACTTCATTGGCAAGTTCATTGTTTTTATAGCATGCATGTTTTGTTTTGTTTTTTATCTAAGCAGTTTTTAAATACACAACTAGATATATACATACATGTGTGTTTGTTTTTAAGTTTTTTTATGGTATTATGGGTCAGTTATTTGTATTTGTCATTTATATTTAATATTTATTATTCAAAACAGTATGGAGTACTAGATGTTTATACTTCTCAGTGCCATCAATGAGTTGTAAAGGGTGATTGGATAATTACATTGGAGGCGTGTACTATCTATGATATAAGTATATGAATGTTATAGCAGTTCACTTCTACTCTGAAGATGCCCTACATTGTAAAGGGAGAAAGCGTTTAGTACTGTTTTGTCTGTTGGTCCTATTCAGTTTCATTAAAGGTATTGTGTGCGGTCTATCCTGGCTCAGTTTATCTTTACTGGTTAACTTCAACCGACTGCCTGCATGACTGGATCTTAATTCCCTTTAAGTATCTTTTAACTGAGGGTTTGCAGCAGGTACTAATGGAGACAAGAAAGCCTGCGACTAGAAAATCATATATGAAAATGGTTTTCTAATTGGTACCAATAACATAACCAGCAACCATTCAGGGCTAGTGTTTCTCTGGTTTTACAATATTTGTGCTGGTTCATTTATCAGCCATTCCAGCAGGTCTGCCCATGGATCCTTCTCTTTCATTGCATCTTCATGTGAAAATGCTTTTGAAAGGGGTTTTGCATAAGAGGCCTTCAAGAAAACCAGTGGCCAGTCCTTGGGATCTTAACTTTGTGTTAGAGAAGCCAACACTTGCTCCATTTGAATCAGCTAATCTAGCTAACTTGAGATTCTTAACATGGAAAACTGTTTTACTAATTGCTCTGACCTCTGCAAGAAGAGTTGAAAGCTCTTATAGTGAGCCAACCCTATCTCATTTTCCACAAAGTCATGGTTTGTTTGGGAATTAAACCTTATTTTATGCCTAAAGTAGTAAATAAGTACACTTTAAGCCAAACTATTCATCTCCTAGTTTTCTGTTCAGAACTTAAAAATGAGTAAGAATGGATACTCCATATCTTGGATGTCCACATACAACTCAGGTACTAACTTGGCAGAATTAAATCTTTCAGATCCTTGGATCAGTTGCTCATTTCTTGTGGAGATAAGAAGAAGGAACAAACAATGTCAAAACAGACTAATCCCAAATGACTGTGTCAAGCTATTACCTTTTATTATACTCGCCACAACAAAACTATTCTAGGCATGTTCAATGCCCACTCTACCGGGGCCTTGGCTTCTGCTATTTTCTTTAGAAAGGGCTGGATTCTGGAAGTATTTGAGAAGCAGCGAATTGGTCTTCTATTTATATGTTTATGAGGCATTACAAACTTGATTTCTTCTCTGGGTCTAGATCAGACTTTGCTATGACCATTCACCAGGGGCTCCTGGACCATTTCCCTTCCTCCCCCCAAATGCAGTAAGCTAGGATAAATTATCCATATAGCTAAGGCCATTGCAGCAGTGATCAATATGATGAACGTAGTACAGTTATGTAAATAAACTTTCTGTAACAGCAGATGTTCAAATGAGCACTTCCTGCCTCCATCCCACCATTTATTTGGTGCATTGTTTATGCCAGGGTGTGTAAACTTATTTTTTTGTTGTTGTTCCTAGCATTTTCCTTTCAGGCTTAACCTCCCTCTCTCTGTTGGCTTGAAATCTCTGACAGGTTTAGCACCCAAACCTGTCTTTTAAGTCAGTTCATCTCAAGCTGATGCTTTGGGTGTGTGGAAGGTCCCCTGAAGCTTTGGAAGCTGGCTGGCTGTTATGTCCTATGCATGATATAATCCATATAGCTAAGGCTACTACAGCAGTGATCATTCGAATATCTACTGTTATGGTAAGTTTACTCACACAACTATACTTTCAACAAAGATAAAGAGGCTGATATAGTTTCCAATGAAGCAGCTTTCGCTCAATATTCATAGAAGAATGGGGAAGGTAATACAATACACAGTGTAGATGACAATAGGAGACATACAGAATCTGCAGTGTTACGACCTGCATATTTTTAAGTCTTTCAGTCATTCGTGGCTTCCCCATTTATGTGACTTCTATGTCTGCAAGTGTATCTAAATGAAAATTCACTAGGACTGAACTCTCTAGCTCATTTGTGTTACCAATTTTAATATAACTCTGCAGCTGCACATTAAAAGGTGGCTTACTACAAGAGGTATTCTAAAACTGGGAAAGTTGTTAAAAAACCTGACTGCCACACAACATGTAAAATGTCAGCTGTAGGATTTAATATTTTCTGGGCTTATATCAAAGTATAAAAATAAGCCATAAATTCCATTAACTATTCCACAGCATGCTAAAGCTACTGTGATGAAGTCCAGAGTTTTGAAATTACAGAATTATTTCTTTACATGCTCCATGTTTAAGTCATGACTACAAACATACATGTTCACTCTTTACTAGTCTACCCGCCTACTGATAATTCTGCAGTGTGATAATGGGGCTGCTGTATGTAGTTTAATTATTACAGGTTCATAGCTAAATATTAAAATTACTAATTACAAGCCTAGCCAATAACCAGGAGTCAGAATCAAACTTTGTATTTTATACCTGTGAGGTAAAGACTGTAACCAATATGCCAACCTTGGCTCCTGCCTCAAGACTTTATGATTGATACTAGTTAGATTATAGGTTCATAGGTAGGTACTAGGCTATCTGCCCGAGGGCATTTATAAGCCTGGCCAGTGTGTGTCAGCTTTTGCCACCCCATTGATTAATTAACTGAGCCTCTGTCAAGAAGAGCCAATGAAGTGATCCCAAGGGTGTATTTTCTGTTACCCATCCACTCATCAAGGTTTCTTTTGAAGAGTGTTAGTGAGGGGCTCTGCCTAATGTAGTTAGGAATTTTGTTCCAAAGTATGGGAGTCTCTGTGACAGGAATCTATCCCTCCAGCATGTTCTATTTATTGTTGTGGCGAGGTTTAGCTCACTAGAGCGAGTGGCTCTCAGTGACTTGGATTTCTTTAGGTGGAGCATGTCCATCAATTCTGAGTTAGACATGGCTTTGTAAGTCAGGCAGAGATCACCTCTGAGTAAGCAATATGCCACTGAGTACAGCTGGAATTTTTCCAGTCGGGCTGCATAGGACATATGTTTGAGGCCAGTAATCCTCTTGGTGAGGTACTTTTGTGGTCTTTCCAGCTGTTGGAAGTGTCTTGTGAGGTACATCCCAAATGGGGCACTGTACTCTATGATGGGTCTTATGAGTGACGAGTAGAGGGGCACTATAACCTCTTTATTCCTAGATGCGAACCCTTTAGTAATTAGATGGGCTACATAGAAGGATTTCCTAACTACTTTGGCAATATGATTGTCAAAGGAGAGCTTACTATCTACCTGGGTCCCTAGATCTCTTATTACCTCTTCTGTATTAAGGGGGCTGCCACCTATGTGGTAATTCATGGGTGTTTTGTTTTTCCGAAATGGGATGACTATGCATTTTTTGGCATTTAGCTTGAGACCATGACTTTGACACCAGGTGTCCATCTCAGTAAGGCCCTTTTGGAGAATGTCCATGTCAGCCAGAGAGTCAGTTATGGCTCCCAGTTTGCAGTCATCAGCAAACTTGGTTAGCCATAGTCCTCCTATGTTTGCCTGTACTTCTAAGAAGTATATGCCGAACAGTAGGGGTCCCAAGACCGAGCCTTGTGGGACACCACTTGTGACTGGTTTAGAGTCTGACCTGGAGCCCACTATTTTTACCATATGAGTTCTGTCTGTAAGCCAGTTGGCAACCCATCTCATGACGTAGGGGTTTATGTTCAGGCTGGTGAGTTTTTCTGTAATACCTGAGTGAGGAATGGTGTCGAAAGCCTTGGCGAAGTCAAGGTAGGCTGTGTGAACTACCTTCCCCTCATCTATGGCCTTGGTGACTGCCTCGAAGAAGTCAACCAGGTTTAGTAGGCATGATCGACCCTTAACAAAGCCGAACTAGATTGGGTCAAGTTTTTGAAGGTTCCCAATGTCTTTGTTAATGAGTTCCATAATGATGTGCTCCATAGCCTTGCAGACCAGGCTAGTCAGGCTTATGAGGAGATAGTTACCAGGTCAGTTGTGGCCCCTCCTTTGTGGAGTGGAATAACCATTGCTGTGCGCCATTCTATGGGCACATAGCCTGTGGAGAGGCTGATGTTGAACAGTGTGTTTAGGTGGGGAGTTAGTTCATTCTGTAGTTCATGCAAGACGCAGCCTGGGACACCATCTGGCCCCACTGACGCTGTGCTTTTGGCTTTTGAAAGGACTGTTTTCACCTGTGCATCTGTGATTTCTGGGACACTACACTTTTCCGGTATTGCTGTGGGCCCTTTTGGGGTTGAGAGGGGGGTGAAGTTTGCACTGAATCTATCTGCCAGGATGTTGGCAATATCAGTGGGTTCAGTATATTTTGTGCTATTTTGCACTAGCTCAGAGCATATCTGTGAGTTGCCACTTAGATTCTTGACATATCTAAAGAAGGGTTTGTGGTTAACTTTCGAATCCTTGGCTATTTTTCTTTCGAAGTTAGCCTTGGAGGATTTTATGAAGGACCTTAGTTTCTTACTGATACTGATCAGGGATGTCTTTCCTTCTTGGGATTTGCTTTTTTCTGAACTAGTTTCCTCCTTCTATTGTATAGCCTGTTTATGGCAGGGGTCCACCAGACTGGTTTCCTTCTCTTAGGGGAGTGAGTCTTGGTTTTGCTAGGGATGGCACAATACACGCATCCTTGTAGGTGCTCAAAGAGTGCATCTGTAAAGGTTCCTGCATCATGGACATTGTTATCCTTTAGCATGGGGGCTGTGAAACTTACCACCTCTGTCTTAAGTAAGGTGAAGTTTGCTATAGAAAAGTTTTTTACTGTGGTTTCCTTGGTTGGAGGTGGTGGTGTGGTGTGGACATCCAGAGTGATTATTTTATGGTCTGATCTAACCAGTGATGGGTTGACCTCCGGTATAAAACACCTGTCGCCCATGTTGGTGATGACCAGGTCCAATATGTTTTCACCTCTGGTAGGGGAGTTTACCAGCTGATCCAGGGCATTTGAGTTGATAAATTCCAGGAAGCGCTGGACCTGGGAGTTTTCCCAGTTAACGGTAGGGTAATTGAAATCACCCAATATCAGGGTGTTTGGTAGGACTTTCATGTTTTCCAGTGTCTCCAGAAAGGAGGAGTGGTGGTCCTGGGTCATGGAGGGTGATCTGTAGCAGGCCACAATTTGCATTGCAGATTTGCCTGATGTTAGTTGCACATGGATGATCTCAGAGGTATCATGCTGCGCCACTAACCTGGAGGTGTAGGTATCCTTGATGAATATGGATACAACCCCTCCTTTTGTGTTTCGGTCCATGTTCTGTGGCTGAAATGTGTGGTATGAGTTGTAGCCCGGTAGTGCTGGGGTGCTCTGTGGATCCTTGAACCAGGTTTCAGTTATTGCACAGATGTCAACGTTCTCTATACTGAGCAGTGCTTCGAGTGCGTGCATTTTGAGATTTAAACTCCTGGCATTGAGTAGCATAACCCTCATTTTTTTATTTGTGCTGTTTACAGAGGTGGGTTTGACTTTTGAGCCTTGCCTAAAAAAGGCACTATGGGGACAGCAAGAGCCCTGGCCAGTATTTGAAAACCTAGGGGTGACAGGTGCAAGCTGTCTCTTGAGAAGCAACGAGGCCTGTTGGGCATGTTGTTCCAGGCTGACAGACACTGGATCCCCTTTGAATGACACCAGAAGCTTAGCCAATTGTTGAAATTGATAATTTTTTCTTTATACTGCGGTATCATTCTTGGTGAGGGCAGGATGCTGTCAGGGTCATACCCGCCTGGGCTACGTGATCAGAGAGCTCTTCAATGTCTCTTTTCATGTAGTCAAGGGAGGTACATCTCAGGTCATTCACACCAACATGAACAATGACAGCATCATATTTGTACTTGTTTTGGAGTGACCTGAGTGCTTGTGTTATGTGGCGGATTCTGGCTCCCGACAGGCAGCTAACAGTAACCTTCTCCTTGTCCACCCTAGTGAGTGGGACGTCAGTGTGCCTGAATATAGAGTCACCTATTACTAGTGTGTTAGGTATGTTAATTCGCCTTAAGGGCTGTGATTGTGCGCACACTGATTTTGTGTTTTATGTGTTGTCTGGTTTGTGAAGGGAGGTGCAGGTTTTTTGGGTGTCTGCTTTGGAGGTCTGTGATGCTTTTGCAGGTTTTTATTTAGAGCCTCCGAGTATGATTTTGTGTATTTATGTGTATTTTTTGCCAGTGCTGGTTTAGTATGTCTGTGTGAGGCTGGAGGTGCGGTGCAAGTGTTAACCTTCTCCTCATGACTGCCTGTCCCAGTCTTGGGTGGAGAGAGCTTAGCCTCCAGTTCAGCTATATAATTGCATCTCTTGCATATGTTAATGTTTTGTGGTAGGAGGAGAGGGTTGTCTGTGTACATGAGGCAGTTGTAACATTGCCTCAGGATACCCAGGTTCACCAGCTGGACTGGAGAGTATATCTGAAATTGCTCTTTGGTCATGCCTGAATAGTAGGGTGAGCTGCTTAGTCGCTTGGTTGGTGAGGGGTGAATAATGAGCCTTGCCCTGCTGGGCAATTAAGTGTCAGGGTATATTAGTGCTTGCTATTAGGTCTGAGCAAGTGCTGGACTGTAGGATGGTGTTTAAGTGCTTAGGTTGAGAGTTAGTCTACTTTCAAGGGAAAAACTGAAGAGGAGACTTGGTGGAGCCGGGATAAATTTAGCCCTATCTAACCGGTGCTGCCCGGATGTGCAAAACTGTGCAAATGCAGTTTCTACAGCAGGGAAATGAAAGAGATAGAAATTAGCCCAAAATGGACTATAAACTACTAACGTCTGGGCTGGAACCACTCCTCCAGGGACAAATAGCTCCTCAAAGCTCCCTCTCTCACAGGTGAACAGAGAAACCTCCCTCTATCCAAGTAAGGTATGGGCAACTCAGAAAATTGTAACACAGCCCTGAATTCAGCAGTAGCCTCAAATCTGGACTATACTAGCTTAGAAAGGTGGGAAACAAGGACATTTTTTGAAAGGATAAGGCAAAAACAGTAAAAAATATACTTAAAACAGCTTTAAATGACTACAGACAGTAAAATACACTTAAAACTGCTTTAGATTATTACAAGCAACAAGAAAAGGCTTTTAAATAAATTACCCAATTAACCAGTAAAAAAATCTCAAAACTGAGTCCTGTTCCTGTAGTCTTCAATCAGACAAGTTCTAACTGCACACTCCTGCCACTGGGGTGCAGGGGAACCTTCTCCAAAAAAGATGACCTGGATTAGTGCTCAAGTTATACAAATAAAGCTAGATTCAGCAGGCCTGGATCTAGTCTATGCTACAGCAAACAAGGAGCACCAATTTCATTAAGAAATAGTTCAAATATGCAGGCATTATAAGCCTTTAACCACAAATTCCCAGCTCAGAAGGGCAGAGTCAAGCCTCTCCTCCCACAAGAGTGCAGACCCAGAACCTTCTCGATGTAAAATAACTAGCCTGAAGCCCAAGTGCTTAAACCAGAACTAATATACTTTTAGAATAACAGACACTGAGCCTTCAATCCCAACTTAGAAGGATGTAAGCTACCTGTCCTGCCACAACAGTGCAGACCACAAACCTTCTTAATGTAAAACAACTGGTCTGAAGCCCAAGTGCTTAAACCAGAAGGCTTAGAATGATAGCTACACTTTAATCAGGTTACTACAAAGCAGTAGTAATTACAATTGAATACTTTTAAGAAGGCCTGGATTAGTGCTCAAGTTATGCAAAAATGCTAGAGTCCGCAGTCCTGGATCTAGTCTATGCTACAGCAAACAAGGTGCACCAATTTCAGAAAGAAACAGTTCAAATATGCAGGCACTATAAGCCTTTAACCAGAAATACCCAGCTCAGAAGGGCAGAGTTCAGCCTCTCCTCCCATAAGAGTGCAGACCACAAACCTTATTAATGTAAAATAACTGGCCTGAAGCCCAAGTGCTTAAACCAAAACTAATACACTTTTAGAATAACAGACACTGAGCCTTCAATCAGCAGTTCCCAACTTAGAAGGATGTAAGCTACCTGTCTTGCCACAACAGTGCAGACCACAAACCTTCTTAATGTAAAACAACTGGTCTGAAGCCCAAGTGTTTAAACCACAAGGCTTAGAATGATAGCTACACTTTAATAAGGTTACTACCAAGCAGTAATAAATACAATTGAATACTTTTAAGAAGGCCTGGATTAGTGCTCAAGTTATGCAAACAAAGCTAGATTCAGCAGGCCTGGATCTAGTCTATGCTACAGCAAACAAGGTGCACCAATTTCAGTAAGAAACAGTTCAAATATACAGGCACTATAAGCCTTTAACCAGAAATTCCCAGCTCAGAAGAGCAGAGTCAAGCCTCTCCTCCCACAAGAGTGCAGACCACGAACCTTCTTAATGTAAAATAACTGGCCTGAAGTCCAAGTGCTTAAACCAGAACTAATACACTTTTAGAATAATAGACACTGAGCCTTCAATCAGCAGTTCCCAACCTAGAAGGATGTAAGCTACCTGTCCTGCCACAACAGTGCAGACCACAAACCTTCTTAATGTAAAACAACTGGTATGAAGCCCAAGTGCTTAAACCAAAAGGCTTAGAATGATAGCTGCACCACGCTGTAATAAATACAATTGTGTACTTTTAAGATGACGCAAAAACAAAATAAAGTAGGAAGAAACACAAATACAGTAAAAGCAGATGAAAAAAGTGCAAATTTTTTTTTCTTTTGAGTGAGCAAATGAGATGGGCCCAGGAGTATCCAAATGCAAATTTACAAGAGGGGCGGGCAGTTTCAAAGCCACCAAGATTAACACCAAAACAAAAGCAGGGAGGGTGGATAGGGAACTAATTGAAAAAACAGAGCCACAACTTCCAGCTAGATAGTATTCAATGCAACACAAATAAATCAATTTAAATGCTGTATTATTTGAAAAAATCTCCAAGATATGTACTTTAGCCACAGAATGTACCCTATAAAAGTGGGCATTCAATATGCAAGCTAATGCTAAAGTGTACCTCTCCCACTGGTTCATGTTAAACACTTATTACTGTTGAACATGGTATTAACCTACCAAACAGAAATAGACACTTCTTGAAATTTTTTTTTTTACCAATTTGACACAACTTGCAGGTTATAAGGATGAGGCATCTTAACATCTCCACTACAGATATGACCTCTCCTGAAATATAAATCAGGACTAAGAAGTGTTCTGATTGGACCGCCCACTGCTATGCCCACATGGCTTAGCAGCACAAGGGATAAGAACACATCCATTGTTGTTTGTTGATGCACCAGACTATAATTATATTGTTGACAGGATAGAAAACACTTCCTAAAGAAGTGAGTTCTAAAAGGCTAGCAGAGACAGAAGAATAGTCCTTATCTCCAGATGGACAATGTGGAGGTAAGGCCTCTAAGGCATCCAGGTTTCTTGGACTGTCTAACCAGTATAATGAACTCCATTCCCACCCCAAGGCAAACATGTTTGTGGTCACCATCACCTAAGGAATCTGAATTTGGATGGGAATCTTTCATTAGATGTCTGCAGGATCTACCCACTGGGCTAGATGAAAATAATATGACTTGAAGATTTGGATAAGATGGAGAACATGACTGGAATGTCGGGGCCAGTGGACTTGGAAAGTCCAATGAAGGACTCTAATGTAGATTCTAGAGTGAGGGACCACATTAGGCTAGCACTGCTATCCACCATAAAGCCTTGAGTCAGGACTGTCAACATTGTTTGGGAGGACAATAGGAGTTATACTGCCTGTTTCAAAGGTAAGGAATCTCACTGGGGCCAAAAAAGCCAAAAAATCCTGGTATCAGGGAATAGATGATGAATTTTGGGGTCTGGACCGAAGGAAGATAAGATGTTGTGATTATCACTGCAACTCCAAAGGAGCATAACAGTCTGAGAAAACTCCCTCTGCTGAAAGAGACATTCATGTATGAAAGCTGCAAGAAGGCAGTTATCAAAATAGAAAACAATCATGGATACCCGCAGCCTGAGCTAAGCTGGCATTTGGTAAAGACCCAGGGAAGACATAAGCCCAAATGGAAGGGCCAAAAACTAGTACTGGCTGGCTCCTACCTGGAAGTTGAGAAATTTCTCAAATATTGTGGTGATCTTGCTGTGAAGATAAGCAACTTGGAGGTTCAAAGAGCACACAATCTCCTCTGGAGAGTTACAGAAAAATGGAACTGTTCCATGAATATTTGAAAGTACTCACTGGGAAAAACACATTTAAGCTGGTGACATCCAAAATAGTTCTGTAGTCCCCCTGTCTTTCTAGGTACTATAAAGAACCTGGAATAATATCCTGGTCCTTTCTGGTCCAGAAGGATCTCTTGAATGGCTCTTTTATTGAGTAACTTGATCAACTCCTTGTTTGGTAAACCACTCCAATGTGGTAGAACATTAGTCAAAGGTAAGAAATGGATCATGAGTTGTAGAAAGGAGCTGAGGGTCCCATTGCCAGTAATCTTACTTAACAATATCTTCCTGGAGATTTTTCTGTTATATTGACAATAGAGTGAGATTCTCCCCTTCCTGCTTTTGTTAGGAGACAATTGAGTAAGGAGTCAGGAAAGCTGTAAATTCTCTGCAACTGGCTGCATCCTTCTAAAAGTTACCAGGGATATGGGTCTCTCAGTGTATAACTTTGCTTGTGAGGGTAGTCTGGAGAGACTAACACATCACAGCACCATCCCATTGTTGAGGCTGTAAGCATGCCAGAACCACATCTGGCTATTCTGTGAGCTGATAACTAGTAGGGTGGAGTATGAAAGTTAATTCAGCAGTTCTCAGGGTCTGCAGGGTCTGTGCCAATACATTCATGCTCTAAGTGTTCATCTTCTTCAGGACTGAACAGGAGAGAACCCCTGAAGGAAGAGACCAAGTTGTTCATCTTCTGCAGCTTTTTAGGCACCTTGTGGACTATGAGGCGCCCCAAAACTCAACGATGTAGAAGCCAAGGCCTTAATTTCATCCTTTAAGGAACTATCAGGCAGCTCTTCTGTAGCCTGCTGTAGTTCATTACAAAAGCTCTTTGAAAATATGCACATGTAAGAGATACTGAATGGCTCATAGAAAGAAAGACCATAACCCAGGACTCCCTGTCTAGTGGATGGACAGCTGGGCTCTGTAGGGTAACATCTGGGTTAAGGATATCTGCCCAATATGAACACTTCCTACAGGCTTTCTTAGGGAACAGAGCCACCACACAACCTTTGTGGCATCTTGAAGAACATCCACCAGCAGTGGTACCACCTAAGAGTACTGTGGTGGGATGTGACAGACATTTTGAAATGGAAATATATTCTGTAAGATTGTACCCACCTGTTTCATTAATTGCAACAAATTCCCCAAATCTGGGACACTGTGGGTAGGAAAGAATGGACTTGTCCTCTTCTTCATTATTTAAATCTTTAATGAGCAGGTCCAGGTGGGATCAATGTGCAATGTTTTATACAAGCATTTTTTATCTACCTTGGGAGAAACTCTGACTCCAAGGACTCCAAGCCTTGCTTAGGGATCTGGATTATAAAAGGAAACCTTAATGGGGACCTAGGAGGGGATGACATAGGGGCAGAAGTTTGCAAGTATCACCAAGGTAAAGAAGTAAAAGTCAGAACCATCGTATGCACTGGCAAGCGTAAGGTATAGAGTCGACCTTCACTATCTGAAAAGCACCAGAAATGTGCAAAGAAAATCTGACAATAACTGTGGCACCAGTGGCTGAAAGGCAGGTACCAGAATGTTGGACACCTGGAAGAACAACACTGGAAGAGGTGCAGGATGAGGTGCACATCCACTGGTACCAGTGGGAGTAAAGCTGGTACCACTGATGTTAGAAATACTGATAACGTGTAGAAGGGCATCAGATGAACATTTACCTCTGAGACCTGGGAGTTCTGGACTGAAAGGGGAGGTGCCTAAAGAAACATACATTGGACCTGGATTAGGAACCACCTGATTGGGTAGGACCAGGGAAAAGGTAATACTGGAAGGAAACATAGCTTGGGATCCTGACTCTCTGTCACCATGAGGACAGAGGTAGGTCTGGAAATGTAAGACCTGAAGGAGGAATTCCATCATGGAGGGCTGTATAATGGATGATCTATGGGGCCTAGACATTTTGTGTTAGTCTTCAGATTTACACAAGACAATTTTTGATTTTTTGAAGACAGCAGGCTTCCTTCTTGGAAGACGTTTGCCTTTCTGTCTAAGAAGAGAATCTACTGAAATAGAGAAGGGAAGGATGCATTTTAGACATGGCATGGAAAATTTAAGCTTTCCAATTAATTTCTCTAGTGCTACCTAATTGCAACATAAAATTTAATGCATTTCAGTCTAAGGGAATACCGATATCTATTGTGCCTGTCCACTAGCAGAACTAACACAAAATGGATTCATTATGAAAAGAAAGGAGAATATGTCATGAGGAAGCTGTATGGTGGGTCACAGTCCACCAATAATAGGGTGAAAAAGGCAGATATTTTCTGATAAAAGCCAAGGAAAAAGGTCTCTTGAGGTGTACAGAAAAAAAAATGGGGCTAATTAAGAAAAGGATACTCATGCACCTGACAAGTATCTTCTGGAAAAAATAATATTCAAAGCAGCCTGAGACCACTTATTTTCAACCAAAGCTTTATGCAGTGGGTAAGAACTGCACAGGATAGTGCATACATGGGCAGTTGCCCCTCGCGCCCCACCTTAGCTATATTACTGATAATTGTACTACTTTGCCTAACCTATGTTAAATCAATGGTGCAATATATATATACACACACACACACACACACACACACACACACACACACACACACACACACACACACACACACACACGCACACACATACACACAGAGACATATCCATAAAATATCCCTATATATATACATATATATATATATATATATATATATATATATATATATATATACACACACACACACACACACACACACACACACACACACACACACACACACACACAGATCCCATAAAACATCCCTATATATACATACATTTTTATACATAACTATGTAACTATACATATAATAGATATATTACTTTAATATATATGCAATAGATACCTACCACAGAAATTTGGGCTTTAGTACTTTACCTCTAAAATCTACTCAGCTAGTTGGTCCCTCCTCCACCACTGCAGGTCATTTTACTTGTGTCTAACCTGATCTCTGTTTGGAGCAGGGATTCACATCACAAATATAAGGTGATTCCCCAGCCCCTGCCACACATCTATTCGCTTTCATGTCCCTCTGTTAAAGGCCTCTTCCAATTTTTGTAGGTATGACTCTTGTGCCAGGTAGTGAAGAATCTTGGACTCTTTTTACAGGCCAGCTAGGGGCACATCTTGGGGCTTTAATGGATTTCACTGCCTTAGGGTGTATGTTCAGAAGTATGAAGCTGAGACTACTAGGGTGTGACTTCACTCTGCCTAGACCCTTATGCACTGCACAGGCATAAGCTGGATACAGAAAGGCAAAGGAATGCATAAATTTAATGCACAGCATGAGCATCTCGCAGGGAAACAAAGGTTCTCATGGCATTTACACACATGACTGAACAAAGTGCAGCTTGTCCACTGTAACAAGAAGGCAACTACACCAATCATAATGGTTTCACATGTGCACTTTGAAACAATTCATAGAGCTAGGTGCAGGTAAGTTTCAATGGCATAAGAAATTCTTAAATTTGACCAAATTTATGCCAGTCTGTTATAGTC
This sequence comes from Protopterus annectens, assembly GCF_019279795.1. NCBI lineage: Eukaryota > Metazoa > Chordata > Ceratodontiformes > Protopteridae > Protopterus > Protopterus annectens. Next base: position 730,491,517 of record NC_056732.1, read on the forward strand.
TACCATTTTAAAAGCCCCTGGACTGTGTGTGTATGTGTAAGTCAAGAGAAAGCATGAAATAAATGAAAAGGTTTATATGCCACACAGATAGCATGCAATTATTGAAAAAAAAAAAAACAGTTATAAGTTTATTTTACAGTGACATCTTCAGGATTAGCCCCAATACACTGGTAGAGCAGGAAATAGTGTAATGCTTGCATGCTTCTATCTGCAAAGATTTGGAATGTCAAAGATACCATCTTCAGTACAGTGGCTTGTAGCAGACACTGCTATCTCCAATGGACATGGCCAAGACCACAGTGCAGGCAGCCTTCATGTAACTAAGGAATGAAATACATAATAGATTAATTTACCACGATTAAGAGAGAAATTAGAGGAAAGAAAAATACTTCCGCAGGAAAAACTGTCACAAGCTTCAAATAAAAAATTGTGATCATTAATATAACAGACTTTTGAAAAACAGTATATAGATCAAGAAACTTTGACCTCTTTGGAAAAAGAAGCCTCTGAGGAAGTGAGAAAATATAAACAACAAAACCTAGCGCTATTTGAAAAATATAAAAAAGAAATATGGACATGGGAAAGAGAGATTTGATATGGTGCAATATTTATGCAAAGGTGAAAGCCAAGTTAAGTAATATAGAGAAGGCAGTCTCAAAGATATTCAAAGAGAAATCCAGGCAAAGGCATCCAGACATGAAAAATTTCACAATAAAAAAATTAATAGCACAAAGATGTAATGTAGAAAAGATGATTAGTAAAGCAGAAGTTAAAGAAATAGAAGTTGAAGTTATGGAGTGCCTGCTAAATGAAAGATTTAATGTAGAAGGTCTAAAACAGACTACATCACAGCATGATGGAGTGAGTCCCCAGAATAAGGAAAAGTAAGAAAATCAGGAGACATGCGAAGAAGAAGTATGGACAGGGGAAAGGAAAAGAGATTTAATATGGTGTAATATTTATGCAAAGGAGAAAGCAAAACTAACCAATATAAAAAGAGCAGTACCAAAGATATTTGAAGAAAAATATAGGCAAAGGAATCCAGATATGGAAAACTTTACAATACAAAAAATAAGAAGACTAAGAGGAAAAGTAGAAAAAGAGATGAGTAATGGAGAAGTCAAAGAAATAGAAATTGAGGTAATGGAACAGCTGCAAAGAGAATGATTCAGTGTAGAAAATCAAATGCAGAAAGCACCACATCATGATAGAGCAATGGATATCCATATTAAGGAGAAACCAGTGGAACAGGAAGCTATTGGTCAGGTGCCATATCAAGATATTTTGGAGCCTTCCACAGGAAACCAGGATAAATGTTCATTTGAAGCTAGACAGCAAGGAAAGGAACAGGAAACTGTGGAAACTCTGATGCAGTCAATGTTGAGGAGTGATAGGCCAGTGAGCTCCCATATGACAGAACAACAGATAACACAGGATGAAATTGAAGAGAATGTGCCACAGGAAGATGCTGTAGAACTTTCTATAGAATACCTGCAGGAAACGGAAAATAAGGGATGTGCCTTCAGTATGGAAGAAAATGAGTTAAGAGAAGAGTTGTTTGATTTAATAGACAAAGACAGATATATCAAGATCAATGAGAGAAATAGACTGCAGAACGTTAATAAAACCCCAAAAGTCAGAAGCTTGATAAAACAAATGAGCACAGTAATTAGGACTGTTCATAGAGATCCAGGAGATATAACAGAAGCAAACCAAATATATTACTGTGCTGTTAAATTAATAACTGATAAAGTTCTACCACAGGAACAGAGGGTAGTGAGGCAAAGGAGGAGGCGAAAGCGAATATCATTATGGAAATATCGAATAGAGAAAACTATAAAGCAGCTAAGACAAGAAGTGTCATTGTTAGAAGATTATAGAAGAGGGAATAGGTCAACAAAAATACTAAAAAAGATAGATGTGATAAAAGCAATGCACAGTATTAGAACAGACCAGGATCTATTATGCACTACTGGAAATAATAAACTAAAAATTTCAAAACAGGCGGAAAGTCTTAAAAGATACAAAGATAAATATAAGGGAAAACCACAAATTAAGCAATTTATTGATGACCCAAAAAAGTTTTATAGAGAATTGGGAAATAAGGTAAAAGGAATTGAAAGAACAAAAAAAGAGGAAGTAGATACATTTTGGAGAAGTATATATGAAGATCCTGTGGAACACAACAAAGACGCTAAATGGATAGAAAAAGTAAAAGGAAGAATAAGAAGTTTAAAGGTACAGGATATAAAATGGGATGAAATAACAGCCTGAGAGACTGAAACAAAGTTAAGAAAAGCCTCTAACTGGAAAACCCCAGGCCCAGCTGCAGTACCTAACTTTTGGCTTAAAGTTTTAACTTCTTTGCACAAGGATCTAGCCATGAGTAAGAACTATTTATATGCACACCCCGAACAGACACTGCACTGGTTAACAATAGGAAAAACAATGCTCTTACTTAAGAGTGAACATGCAAGCTACCCTAAAAATTATAGACCAATAACTTGTCTTCCGACGATGTATAAACTATAGATGGGAATCAACTCCGACAGGGTTTATAGTCATTTAGAAGAAAATAACTATGGCAGAAGAACAAAAGGGCAATAAAAGAAAGTCATACGGAACAAAGGATCATTTGTTGTTAAACAAAGTTATAGTGGAGAATTGTAAGAAGGGGAAGAATCTAAGTATGGCATGGATTGACTACAACAAAGCATTTGATAGTATCCCACATTCATGGATAAAAGAGTGCTTAAAAATGTATAAGATACACCCTACACTGATTGACTATATTACAGTAACCATGAAAAAGTGGCAGACCACTTTGCAATTAAGCCATGATAAAGGACAGATTATTATCCCAGGGATAAAAATCCAAAGGGGGAAATTCCGGGGTGACTCTCTGTCACTGTTGCTATTCTGCCTTGCCATTAATCCATTAAGCTCTTTACTTAACAGCTTAGGCCATGGCTACAATTTGGCTTCTAGAAAACAACAAAGTCTAATGACTTCTCATCTTCTCTTTGTTGATTATTTAAAACTGTATAGCTCATCAGATGAAGAATTTAAATCACAGCTGCAGGTTGTCAAAACTTTTTCAGATGATATTGGAATGTCATTTGGTCTTGATAAATGTGCAAAAGCAACCTTTAAAAAGGGAAAACTGCAGCACCAGGAAAACATCAGTTTGGGACAAGAATGTGATATAAAAGAACTTGAGCAAGAGGGAGTGTATAATTACTTGGGAATTGATGAAGGATCAGCAATAAAACATGAACAAATGTGAATAAAGCTCAGTAAGGAGTACTTTAGAAGACTTAAATTAATCCTGAAAACAGCATTGACATCTAGGAACAAGATCCATGCCATAAATCAATTTGCTCTTTCTGTCCTAACTTATAGTTTTGGAGCGATTGACTGGCCCCAAAAAGTGTTGGATAGTTTGGATATTAAAACAAGAAGGATGCTTCATGCTCACCAAATGATTTATAAAAATCAGTGTATACCAAGATTATATATTACCTGTTCTGAAGGAGGGATGGGCCTCCTTGAAATTGATTACATGGATAGATCTGCAATCGTGGGACTCCACACATATCTGCTGACCTCACAGGATCCAAATGTAGTGAAAGTTTTGAAACATGAGGAGAATAAATCTAAGATGACATCTCTGCTTAATTTAGCAGAAGCATATCGATGTCAAGCAGGAATGGAAATCAAATCAGAAGTAGATAAAAACCAGAGTGCAACTGAATGTGCTAAAAAACAAAAGAAAGAATATAAGGTGAAGGACCAGATGAGACGGCAAGAAATGTGGAAAAAACATAAATATAGCAGCAAGTATAGAAAATTTCTGGAAGAACCTCATATTGATCAAGAACGAATGCAGGAATAATTAAGGAGAGGTGAATTCACATCAAGAAATGAAAGGTTAATATTGGCAGCCGAAGATACTGGGCTACATACACGCTTGTTTACAAAGTCCATTGAACATGTGGGAGAAACAGACATATGTAGGTTTTGTAAAACTGACTTGGAAACAGTCACACATCTTGTTGCTGGTTGGGATGCATTAATGGCAGATGGACTGTATACTGAAAGGCATAATGATGTGGAGAGACTGTTACACTGGAGATCGTGAAAACATTATGGCATCGAAGTGGCTGAAAAACACTGGAAACATGCGCCACAAAGAATCATAGAAAATTATGAAGTTTATATCACATGGGAATCACCCAATACCAACTGTTCAAAAGATAGATGCTAGAAAACCAGATATAGTGGTCCAAGAAAAGAAGACAAAAGTAGCATTGATCATTGAAATCGCCACACCTAGTGACTACAGTGTCTTTAGTACAGAGACACAAAGTCATAAAATACCTGGATCTGCAGGCAGAAATGAGAGCCATGTGGAAGAAAGATACCCAGACAGTTCCAATAGTAGTAGGAGCAACTGGTCTTATAAAAAAGAATTTACAATCGTATTTAGATATGTTACCAATTCATGTAACACCATACGAATTGCAGAATGAGTCATTACTGGGCACATTGCGGGTGCTGCGAAGAGCACTTTTGGCTAACATCAAAGAGTTAAACAATACTAATTTCATGAACTTTAATCATACTTTGACTTAGGAATGGGGTCCATTCCTATCATAGTATTAGAAACACAAAAGACTTGGAGAAATTAAAACCAGGCAGCATTCATGTAACTAAGGAATAAAATACATAATAGATTACTTTACCACATCCTTACAGCAAATCTTTATAGGTCTAGTTTTTTACTATGCATAGCCTCACACATACTGCAGCAAATGAATGCATAGCACACACAGTACTGGAAAGGAAACACAAACTCAGAAATCATAGTTAATGTTTCATGGAACTTTTGTTACTTTTCAATTAGTGAATGAAATTCATGACCCAGAGCCGACTTAAGTTACACAGATGAGGAATGTATAATTCTTTGCTAACATGTATGTGCAGGTTACAGAATGCTGCAGCAGCAGGGAATAAGACATAGGAGAGAACTTCAGTCCTGAAGAGAATCATATATTTATAGATGCACTGAGAGCATAAGGGAAACGTCTGTTTGGAGAAGGGGGTCTAAAGCAGGCAGGCAGTGCTGAGGTGAATTAAGTAGTGGCTGACATAAATGCTATAGGGGAAGGAACTCCACCTGTTTCTCTCTTAGAGAGGAGCAATATGTGCTGATTGTGGAAACAAGGGCAGAACTTGGCTAGGCTTGTAAGGACCCTAGGGCCATTAGCCTAGTAACTTCCTATGATCCTATGATCCTATGAACTGCACCTTGGCACAGTGTAAGAAAAGAGCTAATGACATGGTGAGATGTGCCAGGACAAAGGCTAAGCAGAAAGTAAATGTCCATAGCAGCACTAATGGTGGCCCTTCCACAGTCCAGTCATTAACACCAGGTGAGGAGTACCTTCTCTCTACGAAGTAATGACTTTGATGTAGATGAAGATACTATACAAATCATTGAAAGTAGTGCTGACACCAGTACTTTCAGACCCTACATCACCCACAGTCAGGCATTGTAGAAGGGTAACATTTGGCTGGCTTTCCTAACTTCATATTAAATGTATTTGGCATTATACACGGGTACATATAACTCTTATAGTCCCAAATCAAATACCCCATCTAAATGTGGTGTAGCACATACTCTACAGACACTGCATGGTAAGTGTAGATATCATACCTCTAAGGAAAAAAATAATGTTTAACTGTCATAGGTCACATTAACCACATCTTGACATATTTCTTTTAAAGGATCTGAACCAGAAACAATTGCATGCTGTGCTGCACCACAGCAGGCTGATGTTGACATGACACAATGACACAGCCCCAGGACAATGGCATACAGTTGCAAATTATACTGGCAGTCCCCCACCCCCACCCCACAGCAAGAAGATATGTCCATAGCAGTGACTCAGGTTCACATACTCTACATCATGAAGAAATTACATTACAACAGAGGAGAACACCACATAGCTCAACACTTGTTTCAAATTCACAGCCTAAACACCTTTAATGAAGAGACTATTCTTTTGGAGATAGCAGTATTCAGTGTCACACCTTTACACAGAGGTGCCTGGTGAAGACAAATTTCACAGTTAGCCCCAGAGACATGCAAGGTCTTGTCTGTCCAGCAGTAGATATGCTGTAACATACTTCAGACTCAGGCTACTGATACTAAGAGCCAAGAAGAAATGGTTAGGGTGCTACAGTGTATATGTGAGGAATTTCACCAGTATATGAGAATGGTGGGGGCCAGGGATGATGCCATGTTCATCCCCATGTACAGCATCCATGTCAGCCTCCATACCCACACTAGTAAGGACTTACGACATGGACAATGTAGACAAAACTGGACGTAGATGATGGGTATCTGCATGCACGGTGGTAAGTAGGCTATACACTAATGGTCCAAGTCCAAAAGACTTGCTCTCAGTGTAAGTGACCACTTACACTGATAGTAGGTATTTTGGAATCTGGTCCATCATATAAGCTTGTTTACAGACAGGCCTTACAGCAAAGTAAGCCAGTCCAATGAAAGCAACTCTTTTGGAATTTGGCCCCAAATGTATCTGAAGAAAGTGCTGTAAACATTCCTATGGATTCCCCCAAGAGGAAGGCAGTCAGGTTTCATCAGACATCCCCAACATGTGGTAAAACCTCTCAATTAAGGTCAAGTTCCTCCTGGTAGGTCAAGATCAAGATGCCCCCATCCAGTACATCCTCACATTGGAACAAATCAGCTCACATACTAGCAATTGACCAAAATCTCTGGGACCATCACCCACAAAATTCTTAGCAGACATTGTGCATGACACCTTACAAATCTACGTTAAATTTTGACCATTAAAACACAGACATCACTCACCCAGAAGTCACTTTGCAGGCAGGGTAAAAGTGGTCTGTATTCTTTGAACCTAAAAAAAAAAACAGTAAACAGGTGACAGCTGCCTAAAAAACCCAGCAGCAGCAATGATAGATTTCTTTATTGAAAAAACAACTAACTTTCTCTCTCAAAAGGTAAATTCAAACTCAATGACACTGGACAGAAACACTCACAGTATATCTCGAAACATCTTTCATAATACCTGTTCTTCTGCACCTCAAAGTCTGCTCAATATAAGTAGCATTTGTGCCACTGAACACTGAACAAATGAGGTGGGATATCTAGGACCCAGAAAAATACATCCAACAGAGAGGGTAGTGGATAGTGAGTGGCTACTGTAGGTGTAACACGAGTCATTCCAAAGTGGCTGGAGAGAAAGGCCATTTGGAATCATGTGCAGAGGCTTTCTACTAGGCTTTTGATACTTTGCCAACAGGAGTCATTCCTAGACTGACCCATGTTTTTGAGCTTAACTGTCAGCTGTGAATAAGCTTAGAATTAATAAAGACAAAAAATGTGACAATGCTGTATAATTTCTGCCTCTTTCCAGTAAATCATACCATGTTTTGTCTGGCACAGTGGTGATGGGAAGGGTGTGGCATAATACTTATACATACAAGATATTCTACTGGTCTCTAATCAACTCTGTTGCTAGGGATGAGTGAATGTTTCCATTAGTTACTTACTTTTTTTGCAGCATGATCGTATGCCCTTAGCTGTAAACACTGTCAGTGTTACAGGTCGGGTGCCCCATATTTATCTTTATTGTTCACACGCGTCAAAGTCAAAGGTATTTGGGACAAAAGATTACAGAGGGTGAAGATGGTATTTGAGGCCAAAAGGTCATAGCAGGTGAGGATGGTGTTTTGGGGCCAAAAGATCACAGAAGGTGAGGATGGTGTTTGGGGGTCAAAAGATCATAGAAAGTGGGGATTCCTTTCAAGCTCAATTTCTCTCACTGGAAAAGTTTGCTATCAGTCTGCACATTGATACTGTTCCATATTCCGGAGAGAGGCCTAAACCCTTCTCCCATTTAAATTTAGGATGTCAATTACTCTGTGCTTCTGTGCTCTGTTTGAATATTGCCTACTCCCCCTCCTTTAATTTTTCTTTTAGACAATGTTGAGCTCATACAATTCTGTCATTGTCCAAACAGGTTTAGTCTTCCTTGTTAGTTTACTGATGGCATGTACTGATGCTGCCCAGGTAAACAACGAAATATTAGGAACATCTTTTCCTGTCCTGTCCATCGAATGGTACCATTTGCCCTACTAATGCTTTTTTTTGCCCCAAATAAATTGAAATGTTAGTTTTTGCAAATTATCTGTCCAACGTGATCCAGTGAATTATAGAAGATACTTTACAATAAAAAACAACTTAGGGGAGAAAATAATTTTGGTTATTAACTCTAGCCCAGAATGAAAACAAAATAGTTTCTCCACTATGATACTTGACAATAAACAAAACATGCTGGAGGTATAGGTTCCTGACCCAGAGACTCCCCAGACTCTGGAATAGACTGCCCATACATGTCAAGCAGAGTGCCTCTTTGGACCTCTTCCAAAGGAACCTTGACGATTGGATGGGAGAAAGGAAATTCACCCCGGGGATCATGTCAGTCACCCTGCTAGACAGGGTCCAGGGAAGTAAATAGTGTGGGAAGAAATAGCCAGGGAATTGTTATGGCTAGGCTTGCATAGGCCCTAGGGCTGATAGCCTAGTACCAACCCATGAACCTATGAACCTATGTTCCGAAAAACCTTGGTATATAAGTTTAAAACTTCACTAGGTAATCTTGTGTCTAGGTGGATAACTGGTTTTCTAAGTACATGTGTTATCTAGCAACTATACTGGAGGAGATATAATCATGTGGTTGATTACACCTTCATTCATTTTAATGGGAATCTGAGGGATTGTCTAAAGCTGATTTGTAGGCCTGACAATTCAGCAAGCATACTCAGTGTCTGTAACATTTTTGGTAGAGTGTTTTCTGACCTAAAGAGTACTAACATAAAATTGCCTGCAAACCAAAGAGATATTATCACTGGAGATGGGAAGGGGGATACTTATCCCTTTATTGCTATTATGCATGCTTGAAGTAGGTTATTAAGCTTTCTATTCCCAGAATAGATAAAATCAGGGAAAGACACATAACTATCCATTGCCTCTGTGTCTCTGTAAAGCTGAAATGTGAGGAAAGAAATCTGTTGGGCAATTCCTGGTCATAAGGAGCAGTTTATTAAATTCAAGATCAAGTTCAAAATGTATTATAGTACCTGCAGCCTTGACACTTTACATAAAATAAAGCAGACGTACTGTAGCATGACACACAGTTACATATACACATTAAAACAATACAAACATTAAAACAATAAGATATCAGTCAAGTAAAGCATACAAGATCTATCAGATTGCTGAACTAATATCACATAAAAAATGAGAATACTGAAGCCTGCACACAAAGCTATGACTTAAGGATCACTTGAAACCATTCAGCTTCAGGGATACTTTCAGCTACTCTGGAGTCTAATTCAAAAACCACTATCTCTGATGAGCAAAGGAATGGATTCCAGAGGATTCCAAATTACTTTCTGAATCACTGTTATTACTACTGTTTTCAAATTGAAAGGGCCAGATGGCCAATACCAAACTAGCAGTTACTGAAACTAGAACAGACTTGGGTTATGCAGGGCAAAAAGACTATACTCACAATCTGCCTGGCAAATACATTAAGAGTATTACAGATAGCATCATCATCATCATCCTCATCAACATCATTATTATTATTATTATTATTATTATCATCATCATCATCATCATCATCATCATCATCATTATTATTATTATTATCATCATCATCATCATCATCAACATCATTATTATTATTATTATTATTATTATTATTATTGTTATTATTATTATACATACATATGTACTAAGCTAGCTGCATATGTGGGCCATTGTAAGCTTAGACAATTTCTCTCAAATATGAGAATCAAACTTTGTACCTTGTGTCCATGAGGTAAACACCTAAACCACAATACCAGCCACTATGCAGAAAGTACAGTTGTGTACACTTACCATAAATGTAGATGTTCGAGTATATTCACTGTTGCAGTCATCACATTTGGGTTATCTGCTTGCAGTAGCCCTCAGTCGGCCTGATTATCAAAGTCTTGGGTCTCGTGTCGGTTGCTGTCTCATCTTCCATGACATCAGGTAGTCAGGGGTATAAAGCATGCAGCCGACGCCATTACATCAGTTTTTCTTGCCCCAGATGTCAGGTGCCCCATAATGGAAAGCAATTATATACAAGGGTACACCTCCAACAAAAAAGTAAATACATCAAAAAGCTTTAAGCATAATAGACAAGAATAGAGGTATAGTCAATAGAAGTCAGGGGGCTGGAGGGAGGGTAACCAGGACTGCAACAGTGAATACACTCGAACATCTACATTTATGGTAAGTGTACACAACTGTACTATGTTCTTCATGTTTCACTGTTGCAGTCATCACATTTGGGTAGATTCCCAAAGCTAAGGATGGGAGGAGGTAATTAGATAGCATTAGGACCAGCCATAAGGCCCTGCAAGACTGCAGTGGCAAAGCCAGATCTGGATTTAGAAAAAAATTGGCAAGTGATGATGCTTGGTGAACGTATGTACAGAACTACAGGTAGCAGTTTCTAGAATGTCCATGGTAGAGACACCTCTGAGAAAGGCTGTAGAGGTAGATGCAGCCCTGGTTGAATGTGATCTTATCCCCTGTGAGGTAGGTTTTCCATGGTGCTTATAGCAGAAATTAATGCAGTGGCCTATCCACTTAGAAGTGATTTGCTTTGAAATGGCCTTCCCCTCTGTCCCTGCAGCAAATGCAACCAGCAGCTGTTCAGATTTCCTGAGAGGTTTAGTCCTGTCCAAGTAAAATCTAAGTTGTCTGTGCACATCCAGGGAGTGCAGTATTCATTCCCCTTTGTTCTGTGGATTAGAAAGAAGGTTGGCAAATGAATGGACTGATTAAGGGTCACACTGGATACCACCTTGGGCATGAAGGAGGGATTGGTCCTGAGGGACACCGTATCAGCATGAAAGATGATGAAAGGCTCCACTGCCATGAGAGCCTGTAATTCAGACACCCTTCTAGCTGAAGTGATGGCTAGAAGGAATGCTGTTTTCCAATAAAGGAATTTCAAATCTGCATTTGCAGCTGGCTCAAAGGGAGGTAGAGTGAGCTTTTCCAATACAAAGTTAAGGTCCCAGGCTGGGGTAGGGGCTCTCCTGGGTGGTCTTAAGTTTTTGGCCCCTCTGAGGAACTGCTTCAGCAGTGGATGAGAGAAGAGGAGTGGTTCTGTATTGTAATGAGCTGAAATGGCTGAGGCATGGATTTTGATGGAGGAAAAGGAAAGGCCCTTGTGAAGCATCTCAGTTAAGTATTGAAGAATCTGAGGTAAATTGGGTGCTGCTGTGCCCATCCCTTGAGTTTGGCTCCAGGAACAGAATCTTTTCCATTTTTCAGCATAGGATTTTCTAGTACTAGGCCTCCTTGCCTCCAGAATGACATCCGTCACTTGCTTACTGAGGGATGGTAATGGAAAGATCAGGTAATTAGCCAGGCTGCCAGGTTCAGGGTTTGAAGCTGTGGGTGCAGAATCTGGCCCCCCTGCTGGGACAGCAGGGCAGGGGTCTGAGGCAGGTGCCATGGTGCCAGCAGTGACACACTGTGCAAGAGGGGGTACCAGTGTTGGCGTGGCCAGTCTGGTGCAATCAGTATTGTCCTTGGTTTGTCCTGTTTGATCTTTAGTAGTACCTTGGAGTGGAGAGGCAAAGGGGGAAAGGCATAAACTGATAGGTTTTTCCACTTGAAGGACAGGGCATCCACTTTCCAAGCTTGTTTGTGGGGAGTCCTTGTGCAGAATTTGTCCAATTGGTAGTTTTGTGGGGAGGCAAACAGGTCTATCTCTGGGCTCCCCCATTTATTTCTCAACATGTTGAATATCTTTGATTCCAGTTTCCACTCGTGTGGATCCATGAGATTTCTGCTTAGGTCATCTGCCAGTGTATTTAGTTTTCCTGGCAGGAATTGAGCCTGTAGGTGCACTTGGTAGCTCAAGGCTGTGTTCCACAGAGCCATGGCTAGTCTGCAGAGAGGATATGAGTGGGTTCCTCCTTGCCTGTTTATGTACCACATAACAGTGGTGTTGTCCGTCTTTACCAAAAATTGTCCTGGAAGAATGTGGTACTTGAAGGCTATCAGAGCATTCTGTACAGCTAACATTTCTTTTTGACTGATATGCAGGTGCATTTGACTTGGGTTCCATTTGCTCTGAATGCACTTCCCTGCCAAGTGAGCCCCCATGCATAGTCTGATGCATCTGTTGTTAGGGTTTGGGTGGCAGGGGGCAGAGTGAATGGCAGTCCCTTGTTTTGGTGGCAGGCTTCTGCCCACCAAAGGAACTCTGTCTGTAGACAAGGTATGATAGGAATCATTGATTTTAGATCCTGAGAATGTTGCCACCATAGGCTTTTTAGATACCATTGTAGTTTCCTCATATGCAGTCTTGTATATGGAATTAGTAGAATGCAGGAGGCCATGACCCCCAGGGCTAGCAATATTTTCCTTGCAGATAGCTGGGTCTTTGTGGCCAGTAGTTTGAAGTAGGCTGTCAAATGAACCTGTTTCTCTGGCGTGAGGTAGGCCATCTGGGAAGTTGTATTCAAGTTTGCTCCCAGGAAAACAATTTGTTGGCAGGGTACAAGATGTGACTTCTTTTCGTTTATGGTGTATCCCAGAGAAGTTAGCAACTTCTTTACAAATGCCAGATGATTTAATAGTATGTCCTGGCTTTCTGCCTAAATTAGACAATTGTCCAGGTATGGGTATATTTGAATATTTGCAATGAATGGAGCTAGGTACTTTGTGAACACCCTGGGTGCAGTAGATAAGCCAAAGGGCAGTGCAGAGAACTGATAGTGCGTGTAGCCTGCTTTGAAGTGTAGGTATCTTCTGCAAGATTCCCTTATTGGGATGTGCAGGTAGGCTTCCTTTAAATCCAGTGTTGCCAACCAGGCATCTTTGCCTAGCATAGGAAGCAGCTGATGAAGAGTTAGCATCTTGAATTCTGGGATTACCAAAAATGTGTTTAGGATAGACAGGTCCAGGATAGGATGCCAGGAATTGTCTTTTCTGGGTACCAGAAAAAAGTCTTGAGTAGAAACCTTGTCCCCATTCTTCTTCTGGGACAGGTTGACTAGCCCTGATGCTTAAAAGAGAGAGAACTTGCTTTTGAGCCTCTGCCCACTGATTTGGGGCTAGACCTGGCCAACCATTTAGGGTTGGTAAGGAGTGGAAATAGAATCTGTATCCTTGGGAAGCTATATTTAAAATCCATTTGTCCTTGGTAATGAGTTCCCAATTTTTTACCTGCAGGGCAATCTTTCCTCCTAAAGGAACAGTCAGTTGTGCAGGGCTTGGAAGGTTTAAAGTTAAGTCATTGAGACAGTTTACCATAGGGGGGAGTCTTACTACTCCCTGCTTTGGAAGTGGGAGCCCCCCCCCACTGCTTAGTCCTGTGAGTACCTTGGGACTGAAGCCTGGGTGTCCTGCTGGTTCTGGGTTTGGACTGAGAAGGCCTGGAAGAGGCAGGAAAGGACCAATTCTTAGAGGGCCAATGCCTACTAAATCTGGGAGGCTGTACTTGCAGGAAATCTTTAACAGTTTGCATAGATTTAGTTTTTTCCTCCATCTTTTTAAGTACTTCTTCTGCTTTGTTGCCAAACAGGCAGTCTTGGTTTAAGGGAGCATCCAGCAATTTAGCTTTAACATGATCTGGCAAAGATTGCTCCTTAAGCCAAGCTAAGTACAGACCCAGTGACAGCAGCCCTACAAGATGCCTCTAAAGAATCACAACCACATTGCAAAGTATGTTTTCCAACTTGTTCAGCAGAATGCATTAAATCCTGTAAATCTTTATTTTCAGCACAGCCAGGAATCAACACCATTTTCTGTTTAAGAAATCCAATAACATGCTGCTGATACTTTAACACATGAAACTGGCAGTTTAAGGCCCTAGTGGCCAAGGTTGCAGAAGTGTATACCTTCTTACCCCATCTATCCAGCGCCCTGGAATCTCTATCAGAGGGGGTAGGATTTTTGGCAGTAGTAGCCTTAATGCCCTTGGGTCCCTGTGAAATGGTCTCAGGATCCGCAGTAGGATTTTTAAAGAGGAACTTGTGAGAGTCAGGAACCCTGTAATACCTAGCAGGTTTTATGGGAGCAGGAGGTAAAGAGTCAGGGGCCAGGCTAGATTCCGAGAAGGCATCATCAACAATGTCCAGTACAGGAGGGATAGCTAAAGGCCTGTGTTGGCAGAGGAGTAAGAAATCCACCTCTTTTTGGAGTCAGAGAAATCCTGGCTTTCCCAGCAAAAATGCTCTCTAAGAGTATGCAAGGTTTCACCAAAAGAGAAATCCTCTGGAGGGGAAGCAGAGGGAATGGAATCGTCTACATCAGAATCCTCATAGGTAGATAAGGGTAAATCCTGGTCATCAGAGGCAACAGAAATTTCAGAGTCCTGATCAGAAGAATCAGAAGGAAAATCAGTCCTAGGTCTCTTAGAGGGGGAAGGGTGGCTTCCCCTGATTAGACTAATACGGTCTTCAGCCATTCTTATCATTTGTTTTTTAGGCATAGGGGCCTGACCATGCAGTCTGGGAATCGGTTTTCTAGGCATGGATTGAGTTTTAGGCCTTGAAGAAGAAGATGGCGTTGGTTTAATATGCAAGTTAGTAGGTCTGAATACACCCTCAGAAGCCGGTGCCTGCACAGTGGCTCCGGACCCATCCAAGATAGAGACAGCCACAGGTTCCACAGTTGAAGGAGCATCTCGCGGCATAACCGGACTCTGAATGGGTCTCAGAAGAGGCCTGCAAATCTGAAGTAGCAGGTATCAGGGGCTGCGAAAGTGCCTCACTAAGTACTGGCGAACTGGCGTCTAGCTTAGAAGAACTGTCGTCGGTAGCTTTGGACCTATGCGGTCTGTCTCTGTCTTTATCTTTGCATTTTTTCAGAATGTCGGTAGTCGGGTGGCTTACTGAAGCCATTTCTGGATAATTGAACCGAGTACCAAAATATTTAGAAGTGTAAATAAACCAACAACGAATAGTTCGAGGCATAATAAGGCACAAAACTGACATTGAGGTACGTCGTGGTCTGAGTCTAAGCAAGGAATGCAGTAGGAATGAAAATCTTTATGAGGTATTTGCTCCCCACAAGAAATAAAATTGTTAACTTTTACTGACATCAGTTTAGAGCAAGAAAAAGGTCCCCCAACTGGGTACTTAGCTTAGTTGAAGACTTCGGTTCTGAAACTCGAAAACGAAAATTTCAGGAGTCGGCTGACCGGCACTTGCGAACTGCTTCTGCTTCAGGCACCGCACGGCAATAAAGACTGATGTAATGGTATCGGCTGCATGCTTTATACCCCTGACTACCTGACGTCATGGAAGATGAGACAGCAACCGACGCAGGACCCAAGACTTTGATAATCAGGCCGACTGAGGGCTACTGTAAGCAGATAACCCAAATATGATGAATGCAACAGTGAAACATGAAGAACATCTATAATAACATGCTACTATTGATGAACCCCTCCCCTGCAAGACAATTCAACTCTGAGTCAGGTAGCCCCAGGTACACAGCATTACAATAGTCAAGGCATGATGAAGCCATGGCATGCATCACCATAGGGAGTTATGCAGGTGGCATAAAGTGCTTAATGAGGAAAGTTTTCTTACAGTGGAAACAAGAAGATTTGATTACACCTGAAATCTTATCCTTAACAGTCAATCTGTCATCAAAATCAGCTCCCACATTTTTGCAACTCAGACATGAATACCAGTTACCCCGCACTGTACATTATGTTAGCCAACAAAACTAAAGCAAGAGAATCCCATACCATGTCATGAATAGCCACAGCAAGCGTCTATGAGGTGCTGAGCTTCAGCCGATTACTAATTGTGTGTTCATGGCTGTATTCTGAAGCAACAGGTGACTTACTTACAGTAGACTCGGGTTCCTGTGGAAAGGAAAAGTACAACTGTATGCCATCAGCATGAAAGTTGTACTGTAACTCTCCTCAGTGAATAATGTCTTCCAGAAAACGTATAGTCGCTGTGAACATCAAGGCACCCAAAATAGAACCCTGTGGTGCACCACAGGTGAAACAGTAATCATAACATGAATCAACAAATGAACCTATTCTATGTGTTTGTCCAGAGAGGTAGGAGACAGATCAGTCAACAACTATTCCTGTAATGGCACACTAACGATAATGTCATTTAAGAGGATCCCTTTATTAGCTATGTCAAGTGCTGATAACAGATCTATCAGGACCAAAGCCAAATAAAGGTACTGATCCTCTTCCATTAAGTGGTCATTAAATATCCTCATCAGGGCTGACCCACTGATATGTATGAATCAAAATACAAATCGGAATAGGTAATAAATACTGTTGCTCTTAAAGTATAAATCCTGGTGCACATAAAACACATTTAAAACCTTACTAACAAATGGAAGGTCAGAGAAAGAGTGACAGTTATTCAGTTTATCAAAATCTAAATACACCTTCTTAAGTACAGGAGTTGTCACTGCTTTCTTAAAAACTGATGGAAAAAATGCCACTCTAAGTGAAGACTAGACAATATGGTAGAATGCTGAGCCTAGCAACTCACTGTAGGTTATTACCATTCTGGTATAAGAAGTATTTAAGCCATAGGTGGGGGCATAATGAAAACACTACAAACAAAATCACTGTACGTAGGTACGACAGAGATTTCATCTCACCACCACACCCATACCAAAACAGCAGACCTGCTCAATGACCACCTAACATGCCAATGAGCATACTATATGGAACAGATGAAAACTTTATTACATAAAAAAGGAATATCAAGTTCATATTCATTATTAGACAAAGCCTTACAGGCAGTATAGCAGGTTGGTATGTATTTCCTCCCCACCACCTGGAATAGAGAGCAATTAGTCTATCTGCCAGAGCTTTGACCTCCCAGGACAAGCACAAACTTCTTCCATGAAATAGCCACCTGATAAATGAAGTAATGTTCATAAACACATTCACCTCGTAGCCAATATCCTCCAACCTCAAGGACACAGTTTATTTGCACAATAAACAACAAAGAGTTAAGCGCTTTCATCAGTTGACTTCATCAGAACAAGTAATGTTCATTTAACAAAAGTAAATCAGTGAGGTGTCAGTAACACTATAGCCTCCATTTAGCCCACCTGAGTTCATTGAGCCTAAAGTTGTATGGTGGCTCTTGTTGCATAACAAAATGGATTTGATGTACATGACTAGGGATTAGAAAACTGAACAGATAATTGCGATCCCCCCCCCCATGCTGTGTAAACCAATATGAATTTGCTTATAACCCAGTAAAATAAAGTATGAAACAGGGTTTAAGTAGTAAGATAAACAAATAAACATATAGATTACTACAGTTAAATAACAACAATAATCTGAACTTCAAAGTCCAGACAGCACTTTAGCCTGCTTGAATGAACTAGTCTACCAATAAAATTAAACCAGCTGTTTTTTTCTTTCCCGAGATGGCTGCACACTGATCAACAACTTAATTTCAGCTCTCCAAGTGTGAAAAAAGAAGCTGATAGATAAGGGGCAGTAATTTTGCTTGTTCTAGTAAAATTCAATTACTGACTAGTAACTACACTGCCTGGATGCCAGCAAAAAAACTTAAAGAACTTGAAAGAAAAGAGAGAAAACACTGACTGAGAAGAGTCATACAGCTGTTCAGAGCAGTTCACGCTCCAGCTTTGATACAAAAGATGGCTTCCAGTAATTTAGAGGAAAAAATAAGTTAAATGTGCTCAGAGCTGATTAAAATAAACACTGAAGGAGTATATTAACTGAAATAATAAAAAGCTGAAAAAAATGGAAGAAGCTTTAAGCAGCTATTCAGACGGACTGATAAAACTGCAAAAATCAGAGGTTAAAATGAAGAAAAGGCTCGCTGAGTATGTGACTGTTTAAGAAGAGCTGTTTCAAAATGGTATAGTTAGAGGACAACAGCAGGCAGAGAAACCTGAGATTTTCTGCTGTACCAGGAAAACTGGAAGGAACAGAATGTATTGATTTTATGAAAGCATAAAAAAGTATTTGGACTGGTACTCCACAGTAGGATTTGTTAGTGTTAACTATCAAATTTTAAGAAGCTGTTCAACTTCATAAAGTCGTTATAGAACTCAATAGTTCCATAAAGTTTAGAAACTAATACTATAGGGTTGTTCCCCTCACTGTGTGAGGTTCAGAAAAAGGTTTTATGTTGTAGTAGCTGATTATGCATGATGAACAGCCACATACTGGGTGGGAGTGATTCAAAAATGCACCTAGCATAACTGTGGAAAGCTAAGAAACCCTGCAGCCTCCATAATATGCAAGTAGCGGTATAATGACATGGAAATCAGCAACATTATTAAAATGATGGTAATGGCAGATATAAGTGAGGGTACACAATATAGCAAAGCAATTCAGAAATGCATATATTCTGTCTGAAGAGACACTACCTCCAGGGTTATTGACCACAGAAAAATCTTGTTGTTACAGCAGACAGACTGCAAAAACATGTAAGGGGCTCTCACCACAGTACTCCATATTTATATGCAAGAGGCCAGTAACACCACTGTTAGTCACAGAGATGCATGTCATTGCCCTCAGTGGTACTAAGTCATCCATCTACATTTAGCAAACCATGCTTTCCACAACACAAAAATAATGGACTGCTACCATGTGGATAGAGGCAATATGAAGAAAATGGTTGAGATGTATCACCCTGATATGCAGGCCTGTAGAATTTTAATATTTAATTTATTTATTTAACATTTGTTTACCAGGAAAGTCTGACTTGGACAGAACCAATTTTTATTTGAGGCCCAGGGACAAATGCAACAGACGCATGTCTTTGGAATGTGGGAAAACTGCAGCACCTGAAAGAAACCCACACAAATGCAGGGAAGACATGCACACTCCACATAGAAGGCACCCCAGCCGAGAATCAAACTGAAAAACCTCTTGCTCTGAGGCGACAATGCAATTTGCTGCACCACTGCCTGGATTACCTGTCTCTATGGACACCAAGGTATGTATGGCTTTGAAAATACTAGCTACAGGGACATTTCAGTGACCAGTGGGGGATATGGTCAGTGTATCCCAGTCATCTGCCTCAATAATACTTTACCAGCTCCTCAATACCATGCTACAGCATGTGAGGGTGTATATGTGGTTTCCACATACCATAGTGGAGATGGCCAGCACCATGCCAGGCATAGACCATGTCCCCAATGTACCAGGGGTCATAGAATGTAACCAAATTGCAATAAATGCCCCACCTGGGAAACAGGGCAATTGTATATCAACTTTAAGATGTTCCAGTCCATCAGCATAATGCATAGGGTTTAATATACAATGTGTCAGCAGGTCACCAGGGCAGTGCCCATAAATCCTACATCTGGCACATGTGCATTTTATACCAGCAGTTTATGTAGGGTGATTTTCCAGAAGGCTATCTTACTGGTGAAGCTAGATATGCCCTTGAGCCATGGCTAATGAGACCAATTAAAAACCCACAGACCATGGTAGAGAATGTGTACAATAATGTTTTGTCACAGACCTGACTCTTTGCCAAATGTGTGTTTAGCATGCTAAAGGGCTGCTTCTGTTTTCTGGATATCTCTGGTGGTGCACTGCAGTATGACCCTGGAACATGCAGCAACATTTTTGCAGTATGTGTAATTTTATATAACATATTGATATGCAAACAGTTACAATAGGACAGAGACATTCAGTTCCAGAGACAGTGGTAGAGGAGGCTCCTGTTGAGAACCATGTGGAGAGTTTGGTTACACTGGATAACTATTCTAGGCAGAGGTGTGCACAGTACAGTGTGGCACTGGCTAAGAAGCAGTGTCTGGTTCATACATATGGACCAAAATAAGCAGTACATATAATATAAAAATTGATGAATTCAGACTTAAACCCAGACTATGCTATACCATGCATCAGCTGGCCACACTATACATCAGACATAGACCACCCAGTTAACAGAGTACTGAGGGCAGGCCATAGTTGTTATATTTACAGATGGAAAGGGACACAGTAACACGTATCATCAATGGGCAAAGTGTGTATGCTTGTGGGGGATTAATGTGTGTGTGTGTGTGTGTGTGTGTGTGTGTGTGTGTGTGTGTGTGTGTGTGTGTGTGTATACATACATATGCATGCATGAGTGCCTCAGGCAAAGGAACATGCTTGGGAGTAGCTGGGTATACTGGCAAGGCAGACTCCAGTGTTGTGTGATTGTGTGGTGGTGGATGCTGCAGATATATATATTTTATTTGTGCGGTTGTGTGTGCGCACATGCTGGGACATAGTTCCAGAATGTGATGCAGCAATGCACTAAGGCTGGTGGACTGGTCCAAGACACTCACAAGAGACATATGTGCTGACCATGTATGTCCCTATCCATGGGGCAACCTCTCCTGGGAAAGTCACATACATGATCCACAGTGTGCACAGTGGATAGAGTGCTCTGTGAGCAGGAATGGTGGCTTATACTACTGGGGATCTCCACATGAACACACATACATCCACATCACCCATAGTGGCTTCAACACTAGATGGTGGTGGGGATGTAGTGGAGCTATGGGTCCATGACTGAGCCCTTCCCCTCCCATGTTGGACCTCCCCACCATCAGGACTTTCTTGCCCCAAAATTAAGAAGGAGTTTACTTATCCTAAATTACAAAACCATAAAATAACAAACAATTTAATATCCCAACAATTCACTATATACAAAAATAGGGTGATGGAACGTGGCTGCAGCTACTGCAGCAATGAGGAATTCAAACATCTACTGTTATGGGTAAGTGTAACTTACACAACTGTACTAAGGTCATTATTCTCACTGCTGTAGTAGTCTTTAGGCTATATGGGTTAATAATCAAAGTCAATTCAACCAGGGTTGATGAAAGATAAGGATCCAGGAGTTCCTAGAGAATGGTCCTAGCAAAGCCTGTCTTGAATCTAGAAAAAAGAATCCAGTTTGTAATGCCTTGTAAAGGACCATGTAACTGCCTCTAGAATATTTCCAGAGTTCACCCTGTTCCAATATGATACTGAAGATGACAAGGGTCTAGCAGAATGAACCTTTATACTGCTTGGAACTGGTTTTCCATGGTGATAGTAACAAAATGCATATTGCTGAGAGCAGCCATCTAGAAATAGTCTGTTTTGATCCAGGTTGCCCTTTCTTTGTCCCAGCACAAGCAACAAAAAGCTGATCAACTTTTGTGAAGGACTTGGTTCTGTCAAGATAGAACCTGAGCTGCCTATACATGTTCAGAGTATGAAGAATCTTTTCTCCCTGGTTCTGGATATAATACTGGAAGATTGATGGTTGATTTAAAGTAAACTCTGAAACAACCTTGGGCATGAATGAGGGATTGCTTCTTAATGAGACCCTTTCTCTATGGAAAACAAGATGGGGTTCACCCACCATGAGAACTTTAAACTTAGATACTCTTCTTGCAGATGTCAGAGGAATGAGAAGAATAGTTTTCCATGTAAAGGACTTAAAATTTGCTTGATGCACAGGTTCAAATGGAGACATAGTTAGCTTTTCTGGCACAAAGTGAAGATCTCAGGAGGGAGCAAGCTGTTAATGATGAGTTCTCAGGTGCAAAACTCCCTTAATAAAGTGCTTCAGTAAAGTAGAAGAAAGTAGAGGATCCATGGGCAGACATGCTGAAAAGGCAACAAGATGTAACTTGATAGAGAAGTGAGAGAGGATGCTGAAAAGGCCACAAGATATATCTTGATAGAGAAGTAAGAGAGGATGCTGAAAAGGCCACAAGATGTACCTTGATAGAGAAGTAAGAGATACCAGACGATAATAACTTACACAAATATTTGAGCATCTTTGGTACATAATACCTGAAAGGAACCTGGTTAATGGCTGAGCACCAGTTAGAAAAAATGTTTCCATTTGCTAATGTAAGATTTCCTAGTAGCAGGTTTGCTTGCCTCCTTCAGTACCCGATACAAGTCTTCTGAAAAAAGGTGGCTAAAAGAAATTAGAATTGTATCATACAGACAGTCAGTTGAAGGCATTTGAGATGGGGTGTATCAAACTCCCCCTGTTTTGTATGAGTAGGTCCAGGTTGCGAG